>NC_081186.1:33052207-33175608 GCF_029867415.1 Vicia villosa
TAAGAAAAACTTCAGTAGGTCGACTCAAAGGCATAGGAGGTCGACCAAAAATGCTTCAAATGCTTGAAATGCAGTGGAATGACTTATGAATGTAAAACGTATGCTTGTTCTACCATGTGTATGCTCAAACATGATGTATTATGATTAATGATGAGCAATATATATATGTAAGTGAGAGATATGGAGAAGCATATATGAAGTCACTATAAACGTGTCAATTGATAGCATATCATAGAATCAATAATATTTTTGGAAGTGAACAAGAAACATGTTACCGCTTTCTCAATTTTCAGATATCTTGTCATCATGATGTAAGGTAAATTGTATTCCTCTTGTCAATGTAGTACGTTCCTTGATTGATTGCGTACCGCCTTCATATTAAGAGAAAAAGTAAGCTTGAGCATAATCAGTAGATATAGATAAAATAATTATATAAACAAAACCATATTTAGCTCAAATTAGAGATATCCAATATCCCTAATTCTCTGCGAATGTTGAAGAACGGCTCGGTTGCAAGAGGTTTGGTGAAGATATCAGCTAGTTGCTTCTTGCTCTCTACATGTTCAAATATGACTTCCCTTTTTTCTACATGATCTCTTAGGAAGTGATGCCTTATTTCGATATGCTTGGTTCGTGAGTGTAGAACATGATTCTTGCTTAAGTTTATGGCGCTTGTGTTGTCACACATGATAGGTATTTGATCAAGCTTAATGCCAAAGTCAATAAGCTGCTGCTTGAGCCACAATATCTGAGCACAGCAGCTTCCGACAGCTACATATTCTGCCTCAGCTGTAGATAATGCGACTGATACTTGTTTCTTGCTGTGCCAACTTATCAATGAATTTGAGAAAAGATGACATGTCCCACTGGTGCTCTTTCTGTCAGATTTGCATCCAGCAAAGTCGGAGTCGGAGAATCCCACCAAATAGCATTCATTTCCCTTAGGATACCATAGACCATATGTAGTAGTTCCACAGAGATATCGTAGAATTCTTTTTACAGCTTTTAGGTGTGATTCCTTTGGGCACGATTGGTATCTTGCGCACATACATACACTAAACATGATGTCAGCTCTTGAAGCTGTGAGATACAATAGTGAGCCTATCATGCCTCGGTACAATTTCACATCAACCTCTTTACCTTTTTCATCTTTGTCTAGGTTGCTATTTGTTGCCATAGGTGTGTCAATCTCCTTTGCCTCACTCATTCCAAATCTCTTAAGAAATTCTGTGCAATACTTAGTTTGACTTACAAAAGTTCCATGACTAAGTGTCGCTACCGCAAAAATTAACAGAGTCGCCACTAACATATTTATCCTTAAAAGGAAGGGAATGCCAGCAAACCACAAAACAAAACAACGGTCTCACGACCAGAGAAAAAGGGTAAGGGAGTCGGTTATGCGAGGGGAAGGTATTAGCACCCCTCGCGCCCATCGTACTCGATGGTATCCATGCTTGTGTCTAAAACTATGGGTGTGTAACAAATCTACGCTAATCTGGACTAAAATGAATGCGCAATGTAGGGAAAAGAAAGGATTGTGCTCGCACGGGCCCTACCCCGCTGCCTACTGTTATACCCCAAAATTTGCCCGCATCTTTTTCAAGAAGAAGGCAACAGACTTCTGTCTAAAAAATTTCGGAGTTTCATATAATCTTGGATTTTATTTCACAAATATCCTGATTTTATGAATACTCGGTTCTTAGAATATTTCTTATACGGTATTTTGGTTCGCTGTTGGATTTATTCTTACACAAACGCCAAATACTGTTTATCACTTCACACACGCTATTTATTTGAGATTTATTTGCAGATAAATAGTACTGACGTAATTGGTACAGAATTAAATTTTTGCAGGCGCAGAGTCCGGGGATTCAGACTGCACTGGTAACAAGTGAATTATTATTAGTTTTTGTTTCCCACTAATTTTTGTACCATATTATTATTTTCAAAATCTCTTCCTTTCTTTTCAAATCTCTTTCTTTCAAATCAAATCCTAACTTTATTCCACACATCTCTCTTTTTCAAACCCTACCATACACTTTCTTTCAAATCCTACTACCACTCAAATTTTCCTTTTTTGTACGGTATCACTTCGTTCCCCAACGTCTCTATCCTTCTTTTCACTCTATAAATACCCCTCATTTTTTCCATAAATTATCACATCAAATTTCACTCATTTCTCAAACTTCTACCTCATAATTATTTTCTCTTCTTCCCCGGCAAAAATGGCAAAGTGGATGGATACGTTTTTTCTTATGGTCGTCACTGTTTTGGTGGTGATCATGTCCTTTTTCTGTCTGCATAGTCCTGAAAAATGTGGACCTGGGTTGCTTACACTACCGTTCATCTATATGTTGTTATTTATAGCATGGGTTTTTAATCGTCATTTTTAAAGTTTGTCGTATCTTTCGCTTTCAAATAATGTACCGTTTATTTTATTTGTCGTACTGTTCATTATATTATGTAATATTTGTACTGTCAGTATTAAATGTTGTACTATCTGTCGTACTGTCGTTTAATTATCAAGATAATATTATGTGTATTTATTGCTAGTTAAATATTTATTTTTCTGTGCATTAAATATTTTTCAAGGTTATTATCGGTAATTTCGTTCGCGTACAATATATTTTATTTATTTATTATATTTTGTGTTTTTCTAACAACTCAGGTAAATAAATTTTCCCCATTAACACAAAAAAAAAAAAAAAATTAACTTTAACTGTTGAATTTTCACTTTAACTGTTACATTAATGCCCGGACAGCCAGTTGACAGTCAAACCCGCTGACAGCACGATTCTCCGTGTTTTATACCATTAATCAAATCAATCTTTTGCATTTCAAAATTCCAAGATTTTTGTTCTAGAAGTCTTCTGATAATCACATGATCAGCAGAGACTCAGCACTGCACAAAAATCAGGTACGCTTAACTGTCTCCTACACAAACAGTCCTTAACAAGGGTTTTTGTTTTTTTTCAGGAGAACAAGTTTTTTGAGACCTCAAATGGATTTCATGGACCTCCATGTGTCTCAAAGTACCACCAGACAAATTTTCAAACTTCAATTCGCTCAGACGTACAGTTAGCAGCTCAAACAGTCAACAGACGACCAGTTTGACCGAAAAGTCAACAGACAGTCAAAAATGAAATTTTTTGTCAACATCCATATTTTGTCAAAAGATTCATCATTTGATCAATGGTTGATTATAATTCATCAAGAAAAGTTCAAAAATCAACAAAACTTTAAGTTTCAAAATTAGGGTTTTCTCCTAAAAAGTCAACTGAACTTTGACTGGCCATAACTCTCTCCTTGTTCATCCAAAAAATTCCAACCAAATCTTGTTTTGAATGAAATTCAATTATCTTTCAAATGAAATTGATCCCATGGTCATTCGATTTACCATTTGGAAAATATGAGCCAAGACATTACAGGTCATTTTCAAAGTCAACAAAAAGTGGTTTTTTGTCAAAGGCCATAACACCAAGATAACTTCTCCAAATGCAAAAAAGTTTCCAACGTAGCTTGTAGAGGACATCTTGAGGTTTCTAAAAAGTACAAGAACTCCTTCATATGATCAAAATTGAGGGAGATATGCCTTGTTGAAGTTAGCTATTTTTTGGGAAAATGCATGAAACCAACATTGATCAAAAATGTTTTTCTTCCAAAAGAGGCCAAGCATTCATGATCCAAACATGTTTCTAATGATACTAAAGGGCTCCCATGACCAACATTAGGCCCATGACATTTTTGTTTCTTTTTAATTTAATTTTATCACATTTAAAATTAAATTAAGAAAGAAATGGTTCAAGACAATTATCCAAGGCCTTTTGTCCTTAGCATGAGTCACCAAGGTGGCTTAACTCTGCAGCATAGAAGTACATGGCAGGCCTAAAGCAAGAGGGATGAAGAAAATCAAGCCATGGTCAAAAATTCAAAGCTTTATATATTAAAAAATTCAAAAAATCAAAAGCCATCAATAATTGTTAGCTTAAGATTTAAGCACTCTTGTTGCTCATATAATGCTTAGCATACTTCAGTAGGAAGAGAGACACAGAAGTTCAGAACAAACACATGCTTGTATAACTCTTGTATCAAACTTGAAATTTTCAAAGAAATTTGAATTTCGAATTTTTAGTTTAAGCTAACTTCAATCCAAACTAAACATTCAAACATCTTCCTCAAGTATCACTGAACCTATTCAAATCAATTTCAAGCCTCAAAGCCTCACAAATCAAGCCATAAAGGCCACGGTTTGTTCAAACATAAACCACCTCGTGTCTGATTATTCATGCATATTCAATAGGATGTAATCCCATATTTGTGTTTAGTTTGGTGCTCTGATCATTTCTGGAGCTTTAATTGGGTTTTAATGGACGTTTGAAGCCTATGCCATTTTAGGGTTTATGAGCTCGAAACGGGGTTTTTCTTTTAAGGCAAAATCAGAAAAAAATAAGGCCATGGTTGTGTTCAGTGGATCATTTACAGTCGATCCATGGTCTCATGTTGTATTTATATTGCATATCTTGTGATTTTTAATTTGCAGGAGCTTTAGTGACAGAAAAAACCGTAGGTAAAACCTTTACCTACGGTTGCAGGTATTTGAAATGAAGAAGACGAAGACGTGGCTTATTCTGATTGCTTGGTTTGCGCGCGCGTGTATTTTGAAGTTCAGACCAATCATATGCTTTGCGTTCCACTATCATATCATGTGCCTTATTATTGCAGCCATCAGATTTCATTAATTCAAGATCCAACGCGCCTGAACGCTCATCCTTACCATAGACCTTCCTATCAACCACACCAGATCATGTCTTTATATATTTTCCATTTTATTTTATTTTCTTTGCAAAATTAATTTAAAATAGTCTAAAAAATCAAAAAAATATAATAAAAATATTTTTAGGTTGATAAAATAATATATTATTTTTTGAAACTAAAATATTTTATTTTTCTTAATAATTAAAATATTTTGTTTAATTAATTAGATAATATTGTTATATTTATCTTTTAATTATTTGCTAGCCTATCAAAAAATCAGAAAAAATATTTTCTTTTTATTAAATCAAGTTTATATATTATAGATTAATTTTGTACATATTTAGAATATTTTTCTCTTTAAGTTTAAATTATTTGTATAATTATTTGTATAATTATTAATTAATTAGCTTAATAATTTCCAAAATAACTTCAAAAATCCCAAAAAAATTAATTTTATTTTAAAATTAATTAACAAGCAACTTGGACATATTTTAGACTTAATTTTTTTTTAGGTTTAAATTTTATTTCTAATTCTTAGCTTTTTAGTTAAATTAATTATGCATTAATTTTAATTAAAATCAACCATCAAAAAATCCAAAAAATATACTTCCCTTTATCTTATTGCAATTTAAATTCATAGATAAGTGTATAGGTTGTCAAAATCATGTAAATAGCGTAGTTTACATTTCTCGCACAATCGATGTAATAGCGTAGATTTATTTTCCGCATTTTACATTCCCGCACTTTAAATTCTGTACATATAAAACTGCGTGTATGTCAAAAATAATAACTGAAGCGCTAGATCACTAATTTCAAAGATAAAGATATCTGAAAATAAAACACAATCACACTTGCACCTCTTAGGGTAATCCCTCTGTTACTCTTTTCAAAATCAATTCTACTGTTTCAAATACAACTCAAACAATTTTCTTTCTGTATTCAGACAAAGAAAATTTTCTAAAAGAAAATAGGAAAGGACCTTATGAACTTAGGGTAGATCTCCTAATTGCTTGCTCAAATCAAACAAAACAACAAATGTTTCACATATCACTGTTTTTCAAAACAAAACTTTCAAAAAAGACAACATTTTGTATATATCCAAACAAGGATCATTACGAAGTTAAAGATCTTTTTTCAAAACATCTTTTGAAAGATAAAACACTTTGTATACATCCGCACAAGGATCATTACAAAGTTAATTTACAAAGGTATTTTAAAACCACATACAAGCATTTCAAAGCAAGACAAATGATTCAAACAAGTGAACTAAGCAATTAAGAGCCCATGGATAACCATGGATACAAACGGGTGCTAATACCTTCCCTTTGTATAACCTACCCCTGAACCCAAAATCTCTTAAAGGTCTTTTCTGTTTCTTTTATAAACCTTTCCTTAATTGGATAAAATAAAAGTCGGTGGCGACTCTCTGATTTTCAAAACTCAAAAATAAAAGAAGAGTCAGTTCGTATCTCACGAGAATAAACCGAGGACGACACCTACGTATCTGTTTTGCAGAATCAGAGCTACCGTAGCTCGGCTAACTAGTCTCAGTTTGTTTTGTGTTTTTTAGGTGAACGAGTTACATTCGCACTCCGCTGCTCGACTTTTGGAGACTTATGCCTGGGAATGGAGCGGAAATAACAAGCTCTTAAGAAAAGAAAATCAAAGAGTGTGGTTTGTGTTTTAAAGAATGCATGAGGAAAACCTAAGCTAAGGGGGAAAGCTTGCTACCTAATGTTATCATACAAAGGGTACAAGTCTAAACTAAACTAACAACCTACGGGGAAAAGCGAAAGCAAACAAGAGTATCACACAAACGAGCTCCGCTCGTAAAGCAAACAAAACCAACGGTACTGACCGAATGGTAGAAAAGCGGTCCCGCCATAGCCAAGGGGAGCGAATCACCCGAGTCAAACAAGCATTAGACCTCGCGAAAATGATCGGGCCATAGACAAGAGGAGCGGATCCCTCTCAGCAACCAAGCCGTCATGGATCTGAAAGGAAAACGGTGCATGCATACACCGAGCATCAACGTCGATTAACGTGAGCTATAGGAAGTGCGGGGGTCCGGTTGCATGAACCCTTTTCCTGACATACTCAATAACAAGATTTTGTGCTGGTTCAGAAGCAAGCAACGCGTAGCGTGCGCATACCGAACAGACTCGATGAGACTGGGCGGGGTTGATTGCTAACCCTTTTCGCGTGCTTTCCATGAGGACTTAACGGAGTGCCATATAGGTCTTATTACACCGTGACTCCCTGCCGCAAAGCACAAATATAAACACACCAACAAAAACAGAGCCTCTTTCGAGGGCTTGGCCAGATGCATGTCTAAGTCCTACTTCTCATGTTAAAGGATGATGCGAGAAAGCGATAAAGTGCAAGAAAAATAAAATGAAACGGGATCAATACCAAACGGATGATGATCTGTAAACTAAAGCGAAGAGTGTTAGAACAATATTTGTTCTGATCAATATTCCTAGTTTTGATGATAACAAGGATATGAATTTTGTGTGAGATAATGTGGTACTCTAATACATTGCAATTTCCCTTTCAGGAAATATATAAAGAGTATGCACAAATCAGCGCTCAGAAGCTTTGTCTCAGAAGGTTCAGCATGCAACATCAGAACATGGTCTGGCAAGACATCAGAAGATGGTCAAGGCAGAATCAGAACATGGGTCTATGGAAGCATCAGAAGAACTTGAGATCAGAAGCAGAAGCACTGAAGTTCTCATGGTATCACACTCAGAAGCACTTCAAGGTCAGAAGACAAGAAGATGCTATGCACCAAGCTGTTTGACTCTGATGATATTCAAATATTATATTCACAAACATCAGATCAGAAGAAAGTACAAGTGGCAGGCTACGCTGACTGACAAAAGGAACGTTGGAAGCTATTAAAGGCAACGTCAGTAGACACAGCGTGAACAAGGCTCGAGGTAGTTGAAAAAAGCGTGAAACATTAAATGCAAAGCTGTACGGAACACGCAAAGCATTAAATGCGCCCAACGGTCATCTTCTCAAACGCCTATAAATATGAAGTTCTGATGAGAAGCAAGGTTAACAACTCTGAACCAAATTCTGTGAATATTAACTTGCTGAAACGCTGTTCAATCAAAAGCTCAGAAACTTCATCTTCATCAAAGCTCACTACATTGCTGTTGTAATATATTAGTGAGATTAAGCTTAAACGTTAAGAGAAATATCACTGTTGTGATTATAGCTTTTCAGAAGCATTTGTAATACTCTTAGAATTGATTACATTAATTTGTAAGTAACTAGAGTGATCAAGTGTTGATCAGGATACTCTAGGAAGTCTTAGCTTGTGTCTAAGCAGTTGTAATTAGAGTGATCACGTGGTGGTCAGGATACTCTAAGAAAGTCTTAGCTTGTGTCTAAGCATTTGTTCCTGGAGTGATCAGGTTGTGATCAGGATACTCTAGAAGACTTAGTCACGGACTAAGTGGAAAACCATTGTAATCTGTTGCGATTAGTGGATTAAATCCTCAGGTGAGGTAAATCACTCCGTGGGGGTGGACTGGAGTAGTTTAGTTAACAACGAACCAGGATAAAAATAACTGTGCATATTGTTTTTATCGTTCAAGTTTTTAGACTACACTTATTCAAACCCCCCCCCCTTTCTAAGTGTTTTTCTATCCTTCAATTGGCATCAGAGCGCCGGTTCTAAGGTGCAAGAACTTAACCGTGTTTAGAAAAGATTCAGGAAGAGAAAAACGCTTCAGTAAAAGATGGCTGGTGAATCTCAATCAAATCCAACTGCATCTACATCTGGCTCTGCTGAGCAATACAATGGTAACAATGGTTATACTAGACCACCAATATTCGATGGTGAAAACTTTGAATATTGGAAAGATAAACTGGAAAGTTACTTTCTTGGTCTGGATGCTGATCTATGGGATCTTCTGTTGGATGGTTACAAACATCCTGTTAAAGCTACTGGTGTAAGACTCACGAGAAGCGAAATGAATGATGATCAAAAGAAAGATTTCAAGAATCATCACAAATGCAGGACTGTTTTGCTGAATGCTATCTCTCATGCTGAGTATGAGAAGATATCTAACAGGGAAACGGCCCATGACATATATGAGTCCTTGAAGATGACTCATGAAGGAAATGCTCAAGTCAAGGAGACCAAAGCTCTTGCACTAATCCAGAAGTATGAAGCCTTCAAGATGGAGGATGATGAAGACATTGAAAAGATGTTTTCAAGATTTCAAACTCTGACTGCTGGATTGAGAGTTCTCGACAAAGGCTACACCAAGGCTGATCATGTAAAGAAGATCATCAGAAGTTTGCCCAGAAGATGGGGCCCAATGGTGACTGCATTCAAGATTGCGAAGAATCTGAATGAAGTTTCTTTGGAAGAGCTGATTAGTGCCCTGAGGAGTCATGAGATTGAACTTGACGCTAATGAACCTCAGAAGAAAGGTAAGTCTATTGCATTAAAACCTAATATTAGAAAATGCACTAACGCTTTTCAGGCTAGAGAAGAAGATCCTGAAGAATCAGAATCTGAAGAAGAAGATGAACTATCCATGATCTCAAAAAGGGTGAACCAACTCTGGAAGAGCAAGCAAAGGAAGTTCAGAGGCTTCAGAAGTTCAAAGAGATTTGAACGTGGAGAATCTTCTGGTGACAGAAGATCTGACAAGAAGAAGGCTGTCTACTATGAGTGCAATGAGCCTGGACATTACAAGAATGAGTGTCCAAAACTTCAGAAGGAGAATCCCAAGAAGAAGTTTCATAAGAAGAAAGGTCTTATGGCAACATGGGATGATTCTGAATCAGAATCACGATCAGACTCTGAAGGAGAGCAGGCAAACTTTGCGCTGATGGCGACAGAAGATGATGGATCAGAATCTACATCAGAATTAGATTCTGAAGAGGTATTTTCTGAACTATCTAGAGAAGAGTTAGTTTCCAGTCTAACAGAGCTTCTTGAATTAAAAGCTCATCTTAGTATCAAATACAAAAAGCTGAAAAAGCAATTTGAATTTGAAACTAAGAAGCTTGAGTTGGAAAATTCTGAATTAAAAGAAAAAGTTTTAAAATTATCCAATAATGTTGGATCTCCTTCTGATTCAGAAAAATCCACTCCCAGTCTGAATCATATTCTGAAAGAATATGATTTAAGTTTCAGGAAGTTCTTATCTAGAAGTATTGGCAGAAGTCAGCTAGCTTCTATGATATATGCTGTGTCTGGGAACAAGAGAGTTGGCATTGGTTATGAGGGTGAAATCCCATACAAGCTTGAATATGTGGATGATATGAAAATATCATACAAGCCTCTGTATAACCAATTTAAATTTGGCCACTCCCATGATATTAAGCACACATCACATGCACAAAGTTTTCACATAACACACACCAAGAAGCATGTGACACAACCTAAGAAATATCATGGAACTCAGAATAAGAAGTATCATATTGTTCCTCCTGTTAAATATTTTGCTAAACCCAAGTTCAATCAGAACTTGAGGAGAACTAACAAGAAAGGACCCAAGAAATTGTGGGTACCTAAGGAGAAGATAATTTCTGTTGCAGATATCCTTGGCGAAAAAGAGGACAGAAAGCAAAATGTCATGGTACCTGGACTCTGGGTGCTCGCGACACATGGCGGGAAGAAGGTCTACATTCCAAGACCTGGTGCTTAAACCAGGTGGAGAAGTCAAGTTTGGAGGAGATCAGAAGGGCAAAATTATTGGCTCTGGAACCATAAGTCTTGGTAACTCTCCTTCCATAACTAATGTACTTCTTGTAGAAGGATTAGCTCATACCTTATTGTCCATAAGTCAATTAAGTGACAATGGTTATGACATAATCTTTAATCAAAAGTATTGCAAGGCTGTAAGTCAGAAGGATGGCTCAATCCTATTTACAGGCAAGAGGAAGAACAACATTTATAAGATTGATCTTTCTGATCTTGAGAAGCAGAAGGTGACTTGTCTTATGTCTGTTTTTGAAGAGCAATGGGTCTGGCACAGAAGATTAGGACATGCTAGTTTGAGAAAGATTTCTCAGATTAACAAACTAAATCTGGTCAGAGGACTCCCAAATCTGAAATACAAATCAGATGCTCTTTGTGAAGCATGTCAGAAGGGCAAGTTCTCCAGACCTGCATTCAAGTCTAAGAATGTTGCTTCTACCTCAAGGCCGTTAGAACTCTTGCACATTGATCTGTTTGGCCCAGTCAAAACAGCATCTGTCAGAGGGAAGAAATATGGATTAGTCATCGTTGATGATTATAGCCGCTGGACATGGGTAAAGTTCTTGAAACACAAGGATGAGTCTCATTCAGTGTTCTTTGAATTCTGCACTCAGATCCAATCTGAGAAGGAGTGCAAGATCATAAAGGTCAGAAGTGATCATGGTGGTGAATTTGAGAACAAATTCTTTGAGGAGTTCTTCAAAGAAAATGGTATTGCCCATGATTTCTCTTGTCCTAGAACTCCACAGCAAAATGGAGTTGTAGAGCGAAAGAATAGGACTCTACAAGAAATGGCCAGAACCATGATCAATGAAACCAATATGGCTAAGCATTTTTGGGCGGAAGCAATAAACACTGCGTGTTATATTCAGAATAGAATCTCTATAAGACCTATTCTAAATAAGACTCCTTATGAATTGTGGAAGAACAGAAAGCCCAACATTTCTTATTTCCATCCTTTTGGATGTGTATGTTTTATTCTGAATACTAAAGATCATCTTGGTAAGTTTGATTCCAAAGCACAAAAATGTTTCCTTCTTGGATATTCTGAACGCTCTAAAGGCTACAGAGTATACAATACTGAAACATTGATTGTAGAAGAATCAATCAATATCAGGTTTGATGATAAGCTTGGTCTTGAAAAACCAAAGCAGTTTGAGAATTTTGCAGATTTTGATATTGATATATCAGAAGCAGTAGAACCAAGAAGCAAAGCTGCAGAAGCTGGCAGTCTCAGAAGCAATGGATCAGAAGATCAAGTTGCTGCATCTTTAGAGAATCTGAGAATCTCTGAAGAACCTACAGTCAGAAGATCACCTAGACTTGCCTCAGCTCATTCAGAAGATGTGATCCTTGGGAAGAAAGATGATCCTATCAGAACCAGATCATTTCTTAAGAATGACAATCAGAAGCAGTGATTAGAATAAGAAGGCGCAAAGTCTATTGAATATTTTACAGCTGTGATAAATGATTTGATTTAATCATTGCAGATTCAAGCTCTTGGATTCTTGAAAGCAAGCTGAGTGCTAGGAAGCTTCAGAATCAGAAGCAAGAAGGAAGAATGATTAGAAATAGCTCTTGGATTCTTGAAGCAAGCTGAGTGCTAGGAAGCTTCAGAATCAGAAGGAAGAATGATCAGAAATTCTGATAATAGAATATGATCCAAATCATTGTCTATTTGCTCTGATACATTGTCTATTGGATCTGATATATTCTATATGGCTTATATGGCTCTGATACATATTTTGTGTTCTGATACACATTTTTATGTTCTAACTCATTCATGCTGACTTTTGTTGTTTAGTTTTGTTCTGTAACATTTCAGGATGTAGAGATGCTCTGATGATGCTCTGGTACATTCAACAATGTTCTGATACAATCTAGCATGAAGTGATGTAAGAAGAAATTCAAAGCTCTGAAGCTATCCGAGGGAAGCAGAAATCAGAAGCTGTGAATGTTCTAAAGATCCAGAAAACTCAAGTTCTGAAGCTGTCCTAAATGGAAGCATGAATCAGAAGCTGTGAATGTTCTGAAGATCAAAGAAATTCAAGTTCTGAAGCTGTCCTAAATGGAAGCAGGAATCAGAAGCTGTGAATGTTCTGAAGATCAAAGAAATTCAAGTTCTGAAGCTGTCCTAAATGGAAGCAGGAATCAGAAGCTGTGAGTGTTCTAGGGATCTAAAGAAATTCAAGTTCTGAAGCTGTCCAATGGAAGCAGAAGTCAGAAGCTATGAATTATCAGAAGACAAAAGCTTATGTGATCGTCTCTACTGAAATAATCAGGGAAGTCTTTTATTATTAAAGTTCTTCGAGTATTTATTTCAGGGGGAGATTATTCATCTCAGGGGGAGATTGTTAATCTCAGGGGGAGACATATTCACATGCTTATGCTATAGCTGTGTAATTTGTCTTTAGCCGTCTGCTCTTTCTGATCGCAAATTCATATCATTTATATATGTTTTTGTCATCATCAAAAAGGGGGAGATTGTTAGAACAAGATTTGTTCTGATCAATATTCCTAGTTTTGATGATAACAAGGATATGAATTTTGTGTGAGATAATGTGGTACTCTAATATATTGCAATTTCCCTTTCAGGAAATATATAAAGAGTATGCACAAATCAGCGCTCAGAAGCTTTGTCTCAGAAGGTTCAGCATGCAACATCAGAACATGGTCTGGCAAGACATCAGAAGATGGTCAAGGCAGAATCAGAACATGGGTCTATGGAAGCATCAGAAGAACTTGAGATCAGAAGCAGAAGCACTGAAGTTCTCATGGTATCACGCTCAGAAGCACTTCAAGGTCAGAAGACAAGAAGATGCTATGCACCAAGCTGTTTGACTCTGATGATATTCAAATATTATATTCACAAACATCAGATCAGAAGAAAGTACAAGTGGCAGGCTACGCTGACTGACAAAAGGAACGTTGGAAGCTATTAAAGGCAACGTCAGTAGACACAGCGTGAACAAGGCTCGAGGTAGTTGACAAAAGCGTGAAACATTAAATGCAAAGCTGTACGGAACACGCAAAGCATTAAATGCGCCCAACGGTCATCTTCTCAAACGCCTATAAATATGAAGTTCTGATGAGAAGCAAGGTTAACAACTCTGAACCAAATTCTGTGAATATTAACTTGCTGAAACGCTGTTCAATCAAAAGCTCAGAAACTTCATCTTCATCAAAGCTCACTACATTGCTGTTGTAATATATTAGTGAGATTAAGCTTAAACGTTAAGAGAAATATCACTGTTGTGATTATAGCTTTTCAGAAGCATTTGTAATACTCTTAGAATTGATTACATTAATTTGTATGTAACTAGAGTGATCAAGTGTTGATCAGGATACTCTAGGAAGTCTTAGCTTGTGTCTAAGCAGTTGTAATTAGAGTGATCACGTGGTGGTCAGGATACTCTAAGAAAGTCTTAGCTTATGTCTAAGCATTTGTTCCTGGAGTGATCAGGTTGTGATCAGGATACTCTAGAAGACTTAGTCGCGGACTAAGTGGAAAACCATTGTAATCTGTTGCGATTAGTGGATTAAATCCTCAGGTGAGGTAAATCACTCCGTGGGGGTGGACTGGAGTAGTTTAGTTAACAACGAACCAGGATAAAAATAACTGTGCATATTGTTTTTATCGTTCAAGTTTTTAGACTACACTTATTCAAACCCCCCCCCCCCCTTTCTAAGTGTTTTTCTATCCTTCAAAGAGAGCAAAGAAACTAGGATCCCGCGAGCGAGCTAGCAAAGCAAAAGCAAATAGTCAGCACACCGATTAGCCATGAAAGCAGACAAAGGTCGACATGCGCGTCGAGCACAATCACAATACACCTGCAAGAGGAACAAGCAAACCAAGCAAGCAGATATAAAGTAATAGGAACGTGTCTCCAGGATGAGAACACAATGCGAGTGAAGGAAATCGTGTTCCGAAAGTAAAGCGGAACACTCAAGCAATAAGCGCCGGTCGGTGACTATCCAAAAGCCTTGCAAACTAGCACACAAGTTAGAGATAACAAACATCACAATCGGAATTACGTTATTGCTATAGACCAAAAGACACGGGCAAGTAATGTAAACATGAAATGGACGATGAAACATCAAAGAGAAATAAAACATGAATGATCTACAAATTAATGAAAACAAAGTATCTAGCTAGATAGTACATCTCATAAGCTTTCCAACGATATAAAGAACGTGCGAATCGGAGTTACGAGTAAAAAGTTATGTAAGATAGAAGTTAACAAAGAAAACACAAAAATAACACACAGGAACCGGTTCCTGGTACAAAAAACCAGAGATTGGTCAACAAAGCAAACTGGGAACCGGTTCCCACCTAGGGACAACCCGGTTCCTGGTATTAAATCACATAAGCAAGCATATTTCAAGTAACTGAGAACCGGTTCCCGCCTGGGACGACCCGGTTCCTGGCACACAAACCAGAGGGCAAAAACAACGCAGGAACTGGTTCCTGACTGGGACGAACCGGTTCCTGGTACAAAAACCAGAGAGACAACAATTTTGGATTGAGTGGGAACCGGTTTCTGGCTGGGACGAACCGGTTCCTGGCGCAGAAAAACAGAATTTTGTGCATTTTTAAAGCCTCGGAGCCATTCGCACTCAATCCAAAACCGTTCCATAGGCAATCATCACAAGCAAACATCAAATTATGAATTAAGCACGAGTCTACAAGTCAAACGAGCTTAATTATACAAAGTGTGACGCGTCAAGCAAGGCAAATATTAAGCAAAAGTGCAACACATGCATTTATACAAACACTTTGAGTGCATCGCGAGCAACATACATGAACATCAACAATTAAGCACGTAAAATCAACACCAAATCATGGATTCAAACACGAACATTGCAATTCATCATCAACGAACATCAATTATATGCAACAAACATTAAATCTAACCACAATTCACATGAACACGACCAATTCGAGCACTAATACACAAATTCACCGATCAATCATCATCAATCAACATTAATCAAGAAAAAGAGGTAGATCTAGATTCGAATTCACATAATAATCAACAATTAAGCGCTTAATTCAAGATCCGAAAGCTTACCGGATGAAGATCTAAACCGAAGCACGAACACGAACACGACACGAACGCGAACACGACACGAACGCGACACGAACACGAAAGCGAAATCCCAAGGGGAGAGAGGGAGGGCGCGCGAGATCTAGTGAGGAGAGGAGAATAAATTCGACACCGACACCTTGATTCTTCAATCCATGTTCTTGATCTTGGTGAAAATTGATGAATCTTGATGAAAGTTTTATAGAATTTGTGGTTTTGATTCAAGAGAATTGAGAGAAGATTGAGAGAAAGTGTTTTTGATCTTTTGGTCAATTGAAATTATGAGAGTTCTCCCTTGATTTGTGAAGAGCAAAAAGTTTATATATTGTCAACGCGAAATGTCCAAATTGCCCTCGGTGCGTCTTATTTTGGCTCGTTTCTAAGGAAACTCGGTTCGGCTCTGAATTCCGGAATGAAACCAATGCCATTGTGAAGATGACCAAGTTCGTGACTCGTAGCCGCGAGAATCATCTCAATCCGATAAGCGGTGAAGAAATTACGCCCGTTTGAATGACGAGAAACGTCGGTTCAACTGGTGCGACTGTGCATAATTTTGTGAGTACTACTCAAAGAACTCGATAAAACCCTATCTTCGGCTCAGAATCTGAACACGCATGTGTGACGTAGAATCGAAGCTAACAAAATTTCCGAGAAAATGCCGCCGGAATGGACTTCATACGATAAAAATCGAAGGAGTTATGAATTTTCGAACTTGGCGCGACATACTCGAAAACACACTTTTTACCGAAAGATCACGACATTCTTCAAAATGCTGGGTGTTTTCAGTGCATAATTGGCCTTCGGTTCGAACATATGAAATCTAGGTAATGAGGACACAGAGCTCCAGTTAAATTTTCGAGCGAATCCTACTAGCGGATTGTGAGATATGAATTTTCCGAGGCCCAAAACCCTACATTCAACAACATTTTTCATTGTGAAATCTCGAGTAACTTGCAAATTTGATGACCTTCCTCAAAGAATTGGCTTCCAAGCCGAACACGAAAGTTGTAGACATCATCGAAACAGTTGAGGCTTCACGGGAACTTAGCTCATATCACCTTCAAAATTGGACTTATGAATTTTCTCGTGTTTCCACTGTATAAACCACATTTCACACCATATCTTCTTAAACCCATGAAAACTCTTTATTACTTTTTCCTTCAATTTTTGAATGACGAAATAAATGTCATTGTTAACTTATGGCTCAAATAAAGAGGGCAAATTTTGGGGTGCAACACTAAGTTGCTTGATTTGTAGGCCAAGGAAGAAGTTCAATTCTCCCATGAGGCTCATCTCAAATTCACTCTGCATAAGCTTAGAAAATTCTTTGACAAGTTTTGCATTAATTGACCCAAATATTATATCATCTACATAAACTTGAACCAAAAGTATATCTTTATCTTTTCTTTTAATGAAGAGAGTAGTGTCAAGTTTACCCCTAAAGTATCCTTGACTAAGTAGAAATTTGCTTAAACGTTCATACCAAGCCCTAGGGGCATGTTTGAGATCGTATAAAGCACGTTTCAACTTATAAACATGTGTTGGATACTTGTAATTTTCAAAACCGGGTGGTTGAGCTACATAAACCTCTTCATTAATATAGCCATTTAGAAAGGCACTTTTAACATCCATTTGAAAGAGTTTAAAGTCTTTTGAGCAAGCATAAGCAAGTAAGAGACGAATTGCCTCGAGACGTGCTACGGGAGCGTACGTCTCTTCATAGTCAATACCTTCCTCTTGATTGTAGCCTTGAGCTACTAATCTAGCTTTGTTTCTAGTAATAACTCTGTTTTCATCAAGTTTGTTACGAAAAACCCATCTAGTACCAATTACTTAATGTTCTCCCGGATGAGGGACAAGGTCCCAAACATCATTCCGTTTAAATTGGTTTAATTCTTCTTGCATGGCCATTAGCCAATGCTCATCAAGTAATGCGTCCTTTGCGTTTTTCGGCTCAACTTCTGAAACAAAAGCAAAATGATGACAAAAGTTACTTATCTTGGAGCGTGTTGTAACGCCCTTTGAGATGTCACCTATTATGTTGTCGATTGGATGATCTTTTACGTTTGTCCAGGCCTTAGGAAGTTCTTCGTTGTTTGAGATGCTTTCTTTTTCAACATTATCACGATATTCATCTTTCTCTTCCTTAGCATCTTCCTTTGCAACAATTTCACTTTTGTCTTCCTTTTCTTTGACAATATCTCCAGTAGATGGGCCTGCACTATCAAAAGATATACCTTTCTCGACACATTTTGAGTAAGATTCATCAAAGGACACATGAACTGACTCTTCAACTATAAGTAGCCTTTTGTTGTAAATCCTATATGCTTTACTAGATTGAGAGTAACTAAGGAATATGCCTTCGTCAGCTTTAGCATCAAATTTACCAAGGTTATCTTTACCGTTATTTAACACAAAACATTTGCAACCGAATACATGGAGGTGTGATACATTTGGTTTTTACCCTTTAATAGTTCATATGGTGTTTTGTTTAGTATAGGAAGAATTAGTATCCTATTCAAAACATAACATGCGGTACTAATAGCATCCGCCCGGAAATATTTAGGTAGATTTCCTTCATTGAGCATTGTTCTTGCCAACTCTTCTAGAACACGATTTTTACGTTCGACAACCCCATTTTGTTGTGGTGTTCTAGGAGACTTCCTTTACCAAGTATAGCTCCCCGATTGTTGTCTCCATAGGTGACATACCCCCTTTTCTCTGCGTGGAACTCAACGAAAAGTGATATGCCTCCCGTCATGTGTCTTGAACACCCGCTATCAAGGAACCACAACCTTTCGGCAATGTCAAGACACTTTTCCTGCAAAATTAATTTAGAGTGGAAGGTCCCCAATTTTCATTGGGTCCTTGGTAGTGAGTACAAAAATTGTTGCACTTCGGCAACCATTGAAATACTCCTTTAGGAACTAAAATCCTCCTAAATTTGCATTTTCAATGGTATGACCCTTTTTGCAACAATAGTGACAAGTAATATGATGAGAATATGCTGTTTTGCTAGTTGATACTTTTGGTACAAAAGTGTATTTACTATATAAAGGAGTATACGATCTTTTGAACTTATTTGGATCAACCGCAAAAGTCACTTTTGGTTGTAGAGCCTTATCTAATTTGGCCTTTAGATCTCTTACTTCTTTTTGCCAAATGTGACATGTCTCACAACCAAACCATGATGTAGCATCTTTCTCAATTTTATCCTTTTGAATATCTAGCATAGATTGTTTTAAAGCTTCCATATCCTTTTCGGTTTTCTCAACTTTTGATTCAAGATATGAAATTTTTTTCTTATTTGAGGCCAAAAGTTTGAAAGCTTCAATTGCATTTCTATGTAGTTCTTCAAAAGCTAATTTTAATTGAGCATGAGATACCTTATCTACAAGTTCGGGTTTAAGATGACTTACACTTTTCTTTTTCTTGTGTTGATGAGCCATAAGACATAAATTTGCCGATTCTTCTTCATCGCTTGATGAGTCTTCACTAGAGGAATCACTTTCCCATGCTATATAGGCTCTTCTAGGCTTGTTGTGACCTTTGCTTTGATTATTCTCTTTCTCCTTCTTGAGGTATGGACAACCCGGTTTGTAATGACCAACTTTACCACAATTGAAACAAGGACCTTTGGATTTTCCTTTGTTATTCTCATCTTGTTTGTACTTGTTGAATTGCTTCCTATAGTTAATCAAACTTTTGTCGGAGTGTTTTGCTCCATTTTTCTTTATGTATTTGTTGTATCTTTGCACAAACAGTCCCATTTCCTCATCATCTGAATCTTCCTCATCACTAGTATCACTATCCTCTTGCTCTTGCTTTGAGGTCTTGGAGCTTGAAGCCTTTAGAGCTATTGATTTCTTCTCTACCTCTTTCTCCATGTTCTTATCTTTCTTTACCTTTTTCTCATGCATGTCAAGGAATTTAAGATGTTTCTCATATTCTTCAAGTTTATCAAAGAGAGTGGTGATGTCTAAGGTATTTAGATCATTTGCTTCCTTTATGATTGTAACCTTGGGTTGCCATTCCTTATTTAAACATCTTAAAACTTTGTTAGTAGCATTTGCATTGGAAACAGGTCTATCAAGAGAATTTAAATGATTTATAAGATGCACGAATCTCTTTTGCATATGTTCGATGGATTCACCATCTTCCATATGAAAGAGTTCGAACTCTTGAGTTAACATATTGATTCTAGCTAGTTTGACATCATCAGTGCCCTCACGTGCAACTTGCAATGTGTCCCACATAGCTTTAGCGGATTTACAATGGGAAACACGATAGTATTCATCAACTCATAGAGCTGAGATTAGAATATTTCTCGCTTTCCAATCATATCCATATTTCTTTTCATCTTCAGCATCCCAAGTATTTTCTGGTTCAGGAAGGACAACACCAGCTGCATTTGTCATGGTAATTTGAAAGGGACCATTAACAATTGCTGTCCAAATGTTCCTATCAATGGCATTGATATGAACGCACATACAATCCTTCCAATAGCCATAGTTTTCACTGTTGAAAACTGGAGCTCTATTGCGAGCCCCTTTAGGTCCGGAAGCCATTTTTCCAATAAGTGTTTCACGTAGCACGGAATAAACCAGAGCTCTTGATGCCACTTGTTAGACGCTAGGCTTAAGGATCTAGAAGGGGGTGAATAGATGCCTCAGAATTTCTCGGATTTATCTTAAACTTAGGCGAAAGCGTTTCAGGATCGACTCGCGTCTATTCCGAACCACTATTGAAAGAATCAGATATGTGATTAAACCACAAAATAGTTAAGGATTAACGATGAAAGACCGCTTAGAGAATCAATTGGTTAAGCTAATATAGATCGTTTAACTACTTGCTTGATTAACTTTGTTTACAATGACTTGATAATAGTTGAAGCAATATATCAAACACTTGGTGATAATGTCCAAATTGATTATGATTCAAGGTGTGGTGACTTGTGGTGTTTATGCAGAATCTTATCACACAAGTTTAACACTTGAAGCTTTGATCAATTTTCAATTATGACCAGAAATAAGCGAAATGTAAACGAAAAGATAAAAGCGATAAGAACACGATATTTGTTCAAGCAGTTCGTCGATCGTCCTCGCTACGACTACATCTGCCCCCAATTCCAAAAGGGAATTGGGATGTCTTTCATTATGATTGAAAACATTTTATACAAAGAAGATAACAAAGAGATAACGATAAACCGAATATGTTGATCCTTTGAATCTTCTTCCCCTTAATCTTGAGCCAGATCAAGTGTCTTCCAAGAGCTTCACTTTGATTCCCTTTCTGCAGTGTTTTGAATTGCTCGAACCCTTGTTCTTCAATCTTCACACTCAGCTGAATCGTTGATGAAGTCTCTTGATAAAAACCCCCAAAATTCACCAATCTTAGAGGACAAAATTCGCAGATTTTATTCACCAAAAACCCCACAAATCTTCACCCACTGGGAACCTTCAATTCCTTTCCATGGACGTTATCGATCTTGATCGCAAACTCTCAACGCAAGAATGATTGTGTGTAATTGTGTTGGAGTTGAGAAGAAGAACGAAGATGAGAAGCCTTTGTGTATCTTTCAGTTGTTGGTGTTGAGAATTGAATAATTAACAGAAAAAGATATATATAGGTGCTGGTGTAGCGGGGAAAATCTGAGATCGAAGCCATTAAATTGACTCGACTCAATATTTCAGTGAAAGTCGCCACCGCGCTTTATTATTTCCAAAGGAAAAGGGAAAAGAACGAATAAAACCCAAAGTTTGTTTTTAAAACAAAAGAAGAGATCTTAGGTACGGGTGTTGATCATACAAGGGGAAGGTTTTAAGCTCCCCTCATATCTGTGGTACTCCACATGAACCTTTTTGAAAATCTGTGTCGTGTGTGCTAAAAAAAGGGTTTGTTTTATTTTTAAAATAAGCTCGGCAAAGCATTAAGCCTTGTGCCTACATACCTCCTCGGTGCAATGGAGAAGTCAGAGCTAATGTAGTTCCGCTTAAAAGGGAAAAACGTTTTAAAAACTAATAAACACTTTATAGTCGTCGGAGAGAAATACTCAGCCATTGATCTTGAGCATGAGAACAAACAAGTTCTTTGCATCGCAAATGAAAGAAGGGCTCCAACTTGGATAAAATCAACGAGTATGCCACTATCTCTCTCACGCGGAAAAGATCTCATTATATCAATCAATTTCAAAATCGTGGGGTATCGCCACTCGTTTTAACAATTAGTCGTGTCTAAACTTTTGAAGAAAAGCCACTAAGGGCAAAAGATATTTTTAAAGAAAAGGTTTCAAAAAGATTGCAAACATAAGAAGATTTTGGAAAAAGGGAGAAGATTTTGAAAATTAAAGAAGGGGAGGAGATGAAGAGGCTATCCTATTGCGTAAAATAAAAGTTAAGGAAAAGAACGGTCTAACCGAAGAAGAAGCCAACACTTGACATTATGAGTCAAGGTAGATTTCCCATCCTTTGGACTTATCAATACCAAACCAAAACATTATCACTTGGGGATCCAGATGAGCTTATTATTTTAGCACCACTTTGCATTAAACACATTAAAATTCTGACGAAAATCGGGCAGAGTAACGGCTGTTTTCGGGTAAAATCCTTATATCAATGCCTTGAAATTAACCATCAAGGGCTTTCAAGGAAATACCTGCACATACAAATAGACAACAATCCAATGCCAGACAGACAGAATAACAGCAGAATAACAATAGAATAAGGGTCCAGAGGTACTAGGTCCATAAGTCCGAATCTCCAAAATGCTCGGGATAGTAACCAATAGTCCGAAAGAAAGCCTTAGGTGTTTTTTAGATTTTTGTTATTTATTAGTGTTTTAGCATAAAAGTAAAGTATGGTCCAAGTGGACAAAAAGAAAATAGCGGAAACATAAACATAGTGTCCAAATGGACAAAGAGAAAATAGCGGAATATAAACGTCCAAATGGACAAAGAGAAAATAGCAGAATGTAAATATGATGAAATGATAAAGCATAAAGCAAAATATAAAGAGCAATATAATAAATTGCGGAAATTAAAGTCAATCGTTAGATGTTAAAGATAACCATCTTGAAACTTGTCAAGTATGTTATCAAAGTTAGTAATAGAGATCGATGGTGAGTGAAGGATGTTCTCGGATTTAAATTCAACGGACATTTATCAGAAGCTTGATAAAATCATAGCGACTACACGATAAACCTCCATAAGTCTTAAATCAACCGCATACAATTCTCTTCCATATTTGATCTTTTTTATTCGGGACACGGAATATTGCGCTATGTTAAGCAGATCGCCAAGTGATTTATATAGAAATCACCCTACAACGAGGCCGGTCAAAACTTTATGTGCTAATGCATGCGAGAGAAATGATATGTAGATCATTCTCCGAAAGCAATACCGCACGAAAAGAAAATAAGGAGCGATCTAGTCTTTACCAAGAATCCATAAGAATTCTCAAGGTATCAAAGACTTTCATCGATCAAAAGAAAAAGAAATAAAAGATGGAACCGTATTCAAAAGCTCCTTTCATCCATAATTTCAATCACTTAATATTGCGGATTCGGATTCTCATCATATGACGCCCTAAGTCCATTGAAATTAGAGAGAAATTAGGCCTCTAACTTGTGATTCAAAGAAAATATCAAAAGAATGGAGTAGAAGATGAGTTAGAACCAAAAAAAAGTCAAAAAAAAAGCAAAAAACACATTCTGCTCAGATGTAAATCAATTTGCACAGAGTGTAAATCGATTTGCATAACTCTGTTTTCAAATCTGCGCAGTTTTTAGTTATGTAAATCGATTTACACCAGATGTAAATCGATTTGCACAACACAGTTTTTCAAAAAAACAGCAAATAAAGAGAAGAAAACTTGTTTAAACATAAAACCAAACACCTTGTGATCTTGGATCAATTTGTGCACGAAAATGTATCAAGTAAGCAAGCAAAACTCATCAATGTAGCACCAAAGATGCATCAAACATAAACAAAAATGGATCACATCTTGAATTATGGAAAGGATCTAGAATTTTACCAAATCTTTCACAAACTTTGAATCTTCTTCAAGAACACACAACCACAAGCCTTGATCTCTCACAATTGATGAAGAAAGTAGTGTTTAGGTTGAGGTTTAGCTCTAAATTAGTGAGGTTCAAGATGTGACTCACTAATTTTTGTGGAAGAAACAAGAGCTTTGAGTGAGGGGTTTGGAAGAGGTGAGGAGAGAAAGAGCAAGAGTTTTCTTGGCTATCAAAGCTTGAAAAATGATGAGGGGAATGCCTCAATTTATAGCACTTAGGCTTAGGAAATTTTGTGGTTTGGAGTTATGATTGGAAAATAGAATTAGGCTTGGGAAAAGGATTTGGAGCCAAAAATGAGATCCAATGGTCTTGATGCAATCACATGAGGGTTTATGATTAAATGATGTAGGTAATCAAATACAAGAGCTAAGTCATGCTTCCCATGCTTGCAAATGATGTCAACACTTTCAAAAGCTGAAATTTGCCTTCATTTTTCCAAATTCGCACTGGTGCAATCGATTTACACTTTATGCAAATCTATTTACATTGCTGAAAAAGGCAAAATCTGGGGCAAAAACAGTTATGTAAATCGATTTGCACATTATGCAAATCGATTTGCACTGATGGCAGAAGCAAAATCTGGTGCAGAATCAGTTGTGTAAATCGATTTACACCTTATGCAAATCGATTTGCACAGTGAAACTGTTGAAAAATGCTCCTTTTGATGGGTATTTTGACTTGGTACCTACAAAACACAAACACACAAAAGCACAAGGCAATATTTTTGGTATTTTGGTTAGTAAAACAATATATACAAGACTAAAACATGGGTGCTCGATGATTCCCTTGTAGATGAATTGAGCACAACATCACAAGTAGAGCTCTGAGTTAAAACTTCTTGATTGATGATTGGTATGCAAATGATGTGTGATCTTAGGGTCAAAAATTGGGGTATGACAGATGCCCCTATTTAAGTTTCTTCGATTCGGAGATACGATGATTGGAAATCTTCGTTTTGACGAAATCGAAGAGACTTAAATATATAAAACACAATTTTTGAACCTAAGATGCTATGCAATGTTTAATGAATGTATATGATGAGGATAAAACACAGCAACACCGGGGAGGAAAAGGAACTCCACTGGGGAAACAAATGTCTTACGGGCAGAACTCCACTGGGGAAGGCAAAGACTTTGTTGGAGAGACGAAACTTTGGTGGGAAAAGAAACTTCTCTGGGGAAAACATTTCGCACCAGAGAGGTTAAAGCATCACCTTTCACTGGAGATGAGAAAATACACCAACTTTTACTGAAGATGGACTACCAACTTTTACTGAAGGTAGGAGGAGAATTACCGACTCAATGGTTGACGGTAAGCTATCAACTCAATAGTTGAAGGTAGAGAAAATTGAATTACCGCCTCAATAGTTGACTATAAGCTACCAACTCAATAGTTGAAGGTAGAAGAATTGAATTACCGCCTCAATAGTTGACGATATGCTACCAACTCAATAGTTGAAGGTAGAGAAAGATTGAATTACCGCCTCAATAGTTAACGAGTAGATATCAACTCAATAGTTGAAGGTAGAAGCAAATTGAATTACCGCCTCAATAGTTGACTATATGCTACCAACTCAATAGTTGAAGGTAGAGAAAGATTGAATTACCGCCTCAATAGTTGACGATATGCTACCAACTCAATAGTTGAAGGTAGAGAAAGATTGAATTACCGCCTCAATAGTTGACGATATGCTACCAACTCAACAGTTGAAGGTAGAAGAAAATTGAATTACCGCCTCAATAGTTGACAATAATCTGCTGAGAATAATAAGCTTCCGCTAAGAATAGGGATTAACTTCTTCCTTAATCAAGGACGTGGCTTGAGAAAAGGAACTGGATGCAAACTGTCACTTCTGATGAAGGGACTTACCATTTGCTAAACATCTTCCATTTGGATGCAAATTGTCGCCTCTGTTGAAGATAAGATTGATATGTGGAGACATACAAACTTGCTTAAATAAAGAGGCTTCCATTTGTTGTCAAACAAAACATGCCGAGGACAATACAAATTGCTCAAATTCAGAACCTGTCCTTTGCTTTCAAGCACAAATTCCAAGGGAACGCAATAATAACACTGCTGGAAAATAAATCTTTCAATATCTGATAGGAACATTAATCACAAACGAATTCTCCATTATTGAGGAAAGCAGAATCCTTAAGAGGTGCAAAATAAATGCCTTCTCAATCTAGGTTTCCCAGCCTTGAGAGGTTCAAAATAGTATTGCAAGAGACCAAAGTTCAACTCCAAGAACAAACTGGATAGAAACGGTCAAACAAAGCTTTGCCCCTTGAGGAATAAACTCAACTGGGGATTAATTCCACCCTGACAAATGAGCCGAGGAGGAACACCGAAGAAAAATTCTTCCACGAGGAATAAACTCAGTGGGGATTATCAATCTCTGCAAGGAATTTACAGATCATCTTCTTCTTAACAAAAATATTGGACAACATATCAAGCTCTATTATGGGGAATCAGAGAAAATTTATTTGGAGAAAATCACCATTCCGAACTTGCAGAGGAAATAAGAAGTTAACATCA
The DNA here is from genome assembly GCF_029867415.1 of Vicia villosa. NCBI lineage: Eukaryota > Viridiplantae > Streptophyta > Magnoliopsida > Fabales > Fabaceae > Vicia > Vicia villosa. Next base: position 33,078,395 of record NC_081186.1, read on the forward strand.
AAGCAAACAAGTTAACATGCGGGGGATTTTAGTTCAAAACTCAACACAAGGTGAGAAAGAAAACCCAACAGTTAACCGTTGTCTCAAAACTCCTTGGTAGAGAGTGACATACTCTGGACTAATCACGGCAACAACCTTTGTACTTCAAGCTAATGAGGTGATCAAGGTAACTTATGATTCACAACTTGCCCCAGACTACATGGTCTATGAAAGGAAACTACCTTAAAAAGGTTCATAGAGATCCTTGGCATCATGAAGACTTGGAATAATCTGCCCCAGATCAACAGATTCTTGGAGAGATTTGTTAAATCTCGACGTAGCTGCCCCAGATTGACTAAACTTGGCACATTCTTTTACTCGACAAAGTCTTCGAGCTTTGCCCCATGATGGTAATCAAACCTACAAAAGCATTATACTGGGAAAACAACATGCCCCTGGCAATGTTTTAGTTTTCTACTGATGATCAGATGTAAACTTCCTGGATGTCAAACAAATGTTTACAAGCAGAAAAATATTTATTCTAAGAATGATAATTAAAATGCAACAATCATGTAAGTCTTGAAGTTTTTTTTAAAAAGATGTCGCAAAACCTTGTGAATGAATCACTAGTTAAGAGATGACATTGATTTTTGTATGCATATGATACCAACACAAGTTTTCAGCATAACCGATAGGAGTCAGGAACGCTTTCTTGTTTAAGTATGCTTTCGAAATAAACCCTGCTTCAATTAGGACTTTTGAGGGTTGTAACGTGGTCTGGTTCACGGTTTTCAGAAAAAAAGATTTTTAGGCTCAAAGTTTATTTAGCCCACCCCATCTTCGTGATGTTCTCCAGTCCTATACTCAGTTAATTCGACATGAGTATTCATCTCTCAAAAGGATTTTGTGCCGTTAAGGATCCAATGAAGCTTTCTTGGAGTAATAGTCACCCTTTTTGTCTTCGTGATTGCATTCACACGGATTTGTTATTTGCTGAGGACTTTTGCTTTGTAGTCCTTTCTTTTCACTTTTCATTTTTTTTTATTTTCCCTAACTTTTTCCTGGACTGATTCTTTTGAATTGGTCGTCCAGCGGGATGCTTTAACTTTTGCCTAAGTCATTTATTTTCAAGTTTCTGACTTAGCGAGCCTTTTTTCTTCTTCTTTTTTTCATTATTTTGATTTGAACAAATTATGTGACATTGATTTTGTCTTGACTTGTTGGGAGGGTTGTGACTGCCTCATTTCTTGGTGGATGGAGGATAACCATTGTGGTTTCACATTTTCCAGCCTTTTAATGCGCGGGGAATAACCATTGTGGTTTCCCATGATCCATCCTTTGATGTGGATATGACGTATTCGACCCTTGGATGCACAATCCTTTTTGAAATCTGAACACTTGGTCAAATCAACTGAACACTACCCTGCCCCAGGTTAAAAATTAGGGTTTTTCGTTTAGAAAAGAAACTCCCACTTCAAGGCTCAAAGGGGTTAACAAGGGATTATCTTCCTTATATCTCCAGTGTTTGGGAATTTGAAACAATGCCTGTACATCATCAGCAGGGTTTTATTCAAAAGCATACAACCAGAAACTTTTGCGTTTTCAGATCATCATTCTCCCTCCAATCTTTGCATAAGCAAGAGTTTGGCAAAAGCAATTGGTATCATAATGCATAAAAACAAATAAACATGAGTGAAACGAATGAATTACTTCAAGACAAACATTATCATTGCATTAGTATTAACATTCAAAAATAAACAAGTTTCTACATGCAAACAATGCATTGAAAAACAAGAAATATTACAAATGGAAATCAATAAGAATACTAAAAACTGAGAAGACTCTCTTCATCTGGATTTGTGCTGAAGGAAACATCTTTCAAACTTCAGGGCTGCCACTAATAGATCTTCATTCATGCTTTGGCAAGGGATTGTTTTGAACATTAGGGCCAATGTCTCGGAAAGACAAAATACCAGCACGAGTCAATCTTTGAACTTCAACTTTTAGAGCCCAACAATCTTCTAAACTGTGTCCGGGGGCATCCTGATGAAAAGCGCAAGTATCATTGGCATTGTACCACCATGGAATCTTCTCTGGAATCGGAGGTGGTGACCTTGTTTGGACCAAGTTCTTGTGAATTAGAGTAGGGAACAATTCTGTATATGTCATGGGGATAGGATCAAAATTAGGCTTTCGTCTGGTTGGCTGTTGACTAGCCTGAGCCACATGAGCTGAATTCACAATGGGAGTCACTGACGCCACTTGCTGAGGTTGATGACTAGCTTTTCCCTTGGATCGACTATTCCTTCTGTGAGAAACAGCATTAGCATCAGATTCATTCTTCTTCTGAAAAGATGAACCATACTTCTTCACAATGCTAGATACACTGTCATTCTGAACCAGACGTCCTTCTCTTACAGCTTCTTCAAGTCTGACACCCATTCCCACCATTTCGGTGAAGCCTACAGGAGCACTCGCAATCATCTTCTCATAATAAAATGGACCAAGAGTCTTCAAGAAAATCTTAGTCATCTCTTTTTCTTCCATCGGAGGAATCACTTGGGCGGCAACCTCACGCCATCTCTGAGCATATTCCTTGAAGGATTCCTTTTCTTTTTGCATCATAGCTCGCAATTGATCTCTATCAGGAGCCATGTCCACATTATATTTGTATTGCTTCACAAACGCCTCAGCTAAATCATTAAAAGTCGAATATGGGTGCTATCAAGGCCCATATACCACTTAGAAGCAGCTCCAGTCAAACTGTCTTGGAAATAGTGAATCAACAGACGTTGATCGTCAGTGTGAGTGGACATCTTCCTTACATACATCACCAGATGTGCCTGAGGGCAGGAGTTTCCCTTATACTTCTCAAATTCTGGTAACTTGAACTTAGCAGGTACTTTCACATTGGGAACAAGACAAAGATCATGCACATTCTTCCCAAACAATTCCTTCCCACGAAGAGCTTTCATCTCTTTCTGCAATTCTTCAAACTGATCTTGAAAACCATCCATTCTATCGTAGATGCCAACACTCTCACTCGGTGCATCATTATGATAAATGGGCTCAGGAACAAAAGGATTAGTATGAACAAAAGGAGGTGTAGTGACCATGATAGGAGTCAACGGACGAGTCATCTCAGGAACAGACAGATAACCTTCAGGCATACCCCAGGGATATCCACTAGGCATACGTTGCTGAGTAGCAGCAGCAGGAACAGCAGGAATCGTTGTAGCAGCAATTTCAGAAATCACAGTGGTCTGACCCTGAGCTTGGGCATTGGGAGGAGGAACCTGATTCTGATTTTGATTCTGAGTAGTCATCAATGTCTCAATTAGAGCAGTGAGACGCTCCACACTAGATCTCAAAGTAACAACCTCTTCACGTAGCTCACGATTCTCTTGTTCAAGACCTTCCATCTTCTTCTTGCAGTTGGCTCGAGTATTATACCGGTGAGACAGCTTGATTCTTTCACTTCTGTATGAAGAACACTGAATAAGACCTCGGGAATACTCTCGGAAGCAAGACCATAATGCGGAATGATGCATGAAATGCAGATGATTTGTTTTTTATTATTATTTGAGTTTCAAGGAACTTAAGATAGTAACTTGTAGACACTCAAACATTGGACTAAAGCTTCGATTAAGTTATCATCAAAATCAATCATCCATTTTGGTGGATTAGAGTTTTCACCCCATCAACACCCAAGATCCATTGAGTTTGATGAAACTTATGATGTTTACAAGGAAAGACCTCTAAGTTCCTTGAAAATCAAAAGAAAAAGAGTTTTCATGGATACATGAATGCATGGTTTATGCATCAACCACAACCAAGAGCACGCTAGGTCACATAAGACCACACAATCCAAGTTCAAAGGTTCGACGTCACGAGCATGGAGCCATGGGTCTACCCATCCCACAAGGTGTGTTCTAGGGAATTTTGTACCTGCCGATTGGGTTCTACAAAGGTTCCCAGAGTTTTCAATCTTCTATCGGATATTACCGGCACACACAATTGCTCATGGGCGCCAATAATATGCCTAAAAAGACCTCGTCTGAGCGTAGCATCGCATGACAACAAGCTCAAATTGGTACTTGACCTTGTTTCTGCACTACATCCTAAAACGGCTTAGATGGGTTAAAAGGGTTCTAGGCCATTCAGCTTCTACGGACACTCACTATTAAAAGTAATAGCGTTCTTACGATGGTTCGTAACAACATCTACCACCTTCCATGAGGCCTCCACTGATTGGGGTTCCACCATATGACGCTCATGGTAAGGATTGCTCCTGACATGCGACTATTGGTCTTACCACCTCCTATCTCAAGTTACTCACCAAAGTTCGGGTTAGAACTTTATCTCATCACAGAGGAACCATCGAGCACCAAAAAGAAAAAAGAAAATAAACAAACAAAGCACACAACAATATATACAAATAAAACACACAGATAAACAAAAATAGGCTTAACACACTTAAAACTGGATCCCCAGTGAAGTCGCCATTTTTCTGTAGCGGGGAAAATCTGAGATCGAAGCCATTAAATTGACTCGACTCAATATTTCAGTGAAAGTCGCCACCGCGCTTTATTATTTCCAAAGGAAAAGGGAAAAGAACGAATAAAACCCAAAGTTTGTTTTTAAAACAAAATAAGAGATCTTAGGTACGGGTGTTGATTATACAAGGGGAAGGTTTTAAGCACCCCTCATATCTGTGGTACTCCACAGGAACCTTTTTGAAAATCTGTGTCGTGTGTGCTAAAAAAAGGGTTTGTTTTATTTTTAAAATAAGCTCGGCAAAGCATTAAGCCTTGTGCCTACATACCTCCTCGGTGCAATGGAGAAGTCAGAGCTAATGTAGTTCCGCTTAAAAGGGAAAAACGTTTTAAAAATGAATAAACACTTTATCATCGTCGGAGAGAAATACTCAGCCATTGATCTTAAGCATGAGAACAAACGAGTTCTTTGAATCGCAAATGAAAGAAGGGCTCCAACTCGGATAAAATCAACGAGTATGCCACTATCTCTCTCACGCGGAAAAGATCTCATTATATCAATCAATTTCAAAATCGTGGGGTATCGCCACTCGTTTTAATAATTAGTCGTGTCTAAACTTTTGAAGAAAAGCCACTAAGGGCAAAAGATATTTTTAAAGAAAAGGTTTCAAAAAGATTGCAAACATAAGAAGATTTTGGAAAAAGGGAGAAGATTTTGAAAATTAAAGAAGGGGAGGAGATGAAGAGGCTATCCTATTGCGTAAAATAAAAGCTAAGGAAAAGAACGGTCTAACCGAAGAAGAAGCCAACACTTGACATTATGAGTCAAGGTAGATTTCCCATCCTTTGGACTTATCAATACCAAACCAAAACATTATCACTTGGGGATCCAGATGAACTTATTATTTTAGCACCACTTTGCATTAAACACATTAAAATTCTGACGACAATCGGACAGAGTAACGGCTGTTTTCGGGTAAAATCCTTATATCAATGCCTTGAAATTAACCATCAAGGGCTTTCAAGGAAATACCTGCACATACAAACAGACAAAAATCCAATGCCAGACAGACAGAATAACAGCAAAATAACAATAGAATAAGGGTCCAGAGGTACTAGGTCCATAAGTCCGAATCTCCAAAATGCTCGGGATAGTAACCAATAGTCCGAAAGAGAGCCTTAGGTGTTTTTTAGATTTTTGTTATTTATTAGTGTTTTAGCATAAAAGTAAAGTATGGTCCAAGTGGACAAAAAGAAAATAGCGGAAACATAAACATAGTGTCCAAATGGACAAAGAGAAAATAGCGGAATATAAACGTCCAAATGGACAAAGAGAAAATAGCGGAATGTAAATATGATGAAATGATAAAGCATAAAGCAAAATATAAAGAGCAATATAATAAATTGCGGAAATTAAAGTCATTCGTTAGATGTTAAAGATAACCATCTTGAAACTTGTCAAGTATGTTATCAAAGTTAGTAATAGAGATCGATGGTGAGTGAAGGATGTTCTCGGATTTAAATTCAACGGACATTTATCAGAAGCTTGATAAAATCATAGTGACTACACGATAAACCTCCATAAGTCTTAAATCAACCGCATACAATTCTCTTCCATATTTGATCTTTTTTATTCGGGACACGGAATATTGCGCTATGTTAAGCAGATCTCCAAGTGATTTATATAGAAATCACCCTACAACGAGGCCGGTCAAAACTTTATGTGCTAATGCATGCGAGAGAAATGATATGTAGATCATTCTCCCAAAGCAATACCGCACGAAAAGAAAATAAGGAGCGATCTAGTCTTTACCAAGAATCCATAAGAATTCTCAAGGTATCAAAGACTTTCATCGATCAAAAGAAAAAGAAATAAAAGATGGAACCGTATTCAAAAGCTCCTTTCATCCATAATTTCAATCACTTAATATTGCGGATTCGGATTCTCATCCTATCGACGCCCTAAGTCCATTGAAATTAGAGAGAAATTAGGCCTCTAACTTGTGATTTAAAGAAAATATCAAAAGAATGGAGTAGAAGATGAGTTAGGACCAAAAACAAGTCAAAAAAGGCAAAAAACACATTCTGCTCAGATGTAAATCGATTTGCACAGAGTGTAAATCGATTTGCATAACTCTGTTTTCAAATCTGCGCAGTTTTTGGTTATGTAAATCGATTTACACCAGATGTAAATCGATTTGCACAACACAGTTTTTCAAAAAACAGCAAATAAAGAGAAGAAAACTTGTTTAAACATAAAACCAAACACCTTGTGATCTTGGATCAATTTGTGCACGAAAATGTATCAAGTAAGCAAGCAAAACTCATCAATGTAGCACCAAAGATGCATCAAACATAAACAAAAATGGATCACATCTTGAATTATGGAAAGGATCTAGAATTTTACCAAATCTTTCACAAACTTTGAATCTTCTTCAAGAACACACAACCACAAGCCTTGATCTCTCACAATTGATGAAGAAAGTAGTGTTTAGGTTGAGGTTTAGCTCTAAATTATTGAGGTTCAAGATGTGACTCACTAATTTTTGTGGAAGAAACAAGAGCTTTGAGTGAGGGGTTTGGAAGAGGTGAGGAGAGAAAGAGCAAGAGCTTTCTTGGCTATCAAAGCTTGAAAAATGATGAGGGGAATGCCTCAATTTATAGCACTTAGGCTTGGGAAATTTTGTGGTTTGGAGTTAGGATTGGAAAATAGAATTAGGCTTGGGAAAAGGATTTGGAGCCAAAAATGAGATCCAATGGTCTTGATGCAATCACATGAGGGTTTATGATTAAATGATGTAGGTAATCAAATACAAGAGCTAAGTCATGCTTCCCATGCTTGAAAATGATGTCAACACTTTCAAAAGCTGAAATTTGCCTTCATTTTTCCAAATTCGCACTGGTGCAATCGATTTACACTTTATGCAAATCTATTTAAATTGCTGAAAAAGGCAAAATCTGGGGCAAAAACAGTTATGTAAATCGATTTGCACATTATGCAAATCGATTTGCACTGATGGCAGAAGCAAAATCTGGTGCAGAATCAGTTGTGTAAATCGATTTACACCTTATGCAAATCGATTTGCACAGTGAAACTGTTGAAAAATGCTCCTTTTGATGGGTATTTTGACTTGGTACCTACAAAACACAAACACACAAAAGCACAAGGCAATATTTTTGGTATTTTGGTTAGTAAAACAATATATACAAGACTAAAACATGGGTGCTCGATGATTCCCTTGCAGATGAATTGAGCACAACATCACAAGTAGAGCTATGAGTTAAAATTTCTTGATTGATGATTGGTATGCAAATGATGTGTGATCTTAGGGTCAAAAATTGGGGTATGACAGCTGGTACGTTGATGCAGAGCAAACACATAATTTGGCAAGTTTTGAGGAGATAGGTTGACCTACTTCATTGATTAGGTCAACCTAAATGGAGCAGATTCAACCAAGTTATGATTGTTGCTAGTTGGGTCGACCTTTTGGGTCTTTGGGTCGACCTACGATCAGTTGAAACTGGTTCTTGGGATTTTTCTTCAGTTTAGGTCGACCTAGGTGCTTGGTTGAGTCGGCCTAAATGGGACAGAAGTGAATCTTCTTTGTTTGCTTCAGTTTGAGTCGACCTAAGGACTAGCTGGGTCGACCTAACTGATACAAATCCATATGCTGAGTAACTGAAGCTTTACAGGTTGACCTAGGCATGTGGTAGGTCGACCTAAAGTGTCTTAGATAGCTAAAACCTACTTTTCCTTGAGTCATTCACTTGTGCTTTTGTATTTGTTCACTTATGATGTTTGCCATGAATCGAAAACTCCTTGGTGAGTGTAGGCTTGTACTTACAGAATGTTGGTACCTTCTGGTTGATAGTATCATTCCAATTGCGTTCCAGTCAAACTCTCTTGGAAGAAGTGGATCCAAAGCTTTTTGTCGGCAGTATGGGGCTGAATCTTCCTCACGTAGGATTTGAGTGCAACTTGGGACAGGACACTCCATCATATTTAGAAAAGGTAGGAGCCTTGAATTTGGGAGGGATAACAACCCCTGAGATGAGTCCCAGCTCCTCAAAATCCAGTCCAGGAACTTTATGAATTTCCATGGCTTTCATGCATTCTTCCAGTAACTTGTATTTGTCGTTAGGATGTTCATCATCATAGTGGTAGTCCTCTTCTTCCTCAGAGGGCTTGACAGAATCGTGGTTACTCTTCACATCAGTTTTGATACTAGCATCATCATTTTGTTCATCGTCGTCCTCTTTAGAAACCTTAACTTCTTCAGCCTTCTTAAGTGGACCTCTGAATCTTCTTCCCATGTTAAGGATACCCACATATCTTCTGGGGTTTTTTCCTTCTTGGTCAAAAGAGTTTTCAGCTCGTCTTGCCCCTTGGACAAGTTCAGAATCAAGGCTTGGAACTGGGTATTCTGAGCCTGATGGTCTATGACTGATTGTTCGAGATCCATTTCTGCTGAAATAAACAGCGGGAGAAAATGAGAAACCTGTGGCGGAAACCTGTTATGCGATGTTATGATATGCACATGCAATGTTTTCAAGGATACTTAGAAAATTTAGTTTGCAACATTTAAGTCGGTCGCAGCCTTGTCTGAAGAACTCCAACTTTCGTCTTTGAACGTCCTTCTTTGAGAATCAAGCTCACCATATCGAGTGGGTCATCGCCTCTGATTTAGAATAGTTGTACTTCTGAATTTGAAGGTATATGGCTAGAGGAAAATAAATCCTCTTGCCCCTTGATAGGTACTGTGTCTTTGAATTGGAAGACAAATGGCCAGAGGAAAATAAATCCTCTTTCCCCTTGATAGGAATTCAGTCCTTGATAAGAGCACCTGAAATTATGCGCCCTAAATCCCTAAGATCCTTGAAAGGGTTAGTTGATATGCTATGTTATGATGTCATGATGTCATGATGTCATGCGAATGTAATGCATTAGGCAAAGTGTAAGGTAATAAGGACGGGTGAGTCCCACAAATAAATCCTGCAAGAAAATCAAAGGGTTAGCAGCACACACAAGCAAGTCACACAAGTGTCCTTAGGTTTAAAGGCTTGCATGAAGTTCATAGGTAAGTACCCTCCCCACCGAAGTTTAGTTGGTTCAACCTGTCCTAAAATAGTAACCGGGTTCTAGGGGGCTCATATCCTTGATCTTTCTCGCGGGCATCATCTCAACATGGCGCTCGAACGGCCAGCCAAAAACATCCCTAGAGTCCAATCTCAGTGAGTGTAGCATCGAGTATCAACCAGCTTCAATCAAGAATCCAAAGCCAGTCATCTCGCTACTTCCTATAGGCCAAAGTCAAGTTCAAGTAGGGTTCTAAGGGCAAATTAGTGCTTAATGACACCACACGGCAGCCAAATGTCTCCTCGATCATGTTCAAGGGCCATCAGGACAAACCAAAGTGTCACACTAACGGTGGCCACCAGATCAACCATATCGATACATGTCGTACAGTCTCCTTGGTCTATTGCCACATACCTAAGGTACACTAGATCCGGGTGTAGGATCTTTCACACAAGCAAATACCCAAGCAATACCCTTTAAAAATAAAACAAACAAGTAAAACAATTTAAAGTGATCCTAGCTTTAAGGTAACCCCTCTTTAAATAATCCCCAGCATGAGTCGCCAGTTCTGTAATACGGTGGGAGAACTGACCTTTTTTGAAATGTTGCGGATAGCAAGAGTCGCCACCGGCTTTTATTTTATTCAATTGGAAAGGCAAAAGAACAGGAAAAACCTTTTAAAAGACTTGAGTTCAGGGGGTAGTTTATACAAAGGGAAGGTGTAAGCACCCTTTGTATCCATGGTTATCCATGGGCTCTTAATAGCTTAGCTCACTTGTTTGTTTAAATTGTTTGAAAAAGTGTCGTGTGTGTTTAGTAAAAGATTTTTTGAATAAGGACTTTAACTTGGAAATAAGTGTAGCCTTTTTGAAAGTAATTTGAAAAGAGGTGTGAAAAGTAATTTTGAAGTATTGAATGTTGAGCAAGCAATTAAGAGCGCCTACCCTAAGAGTGGATCTTTCTTGTTTTTTAAGTCTTTCGTTTGAAAGGGTTGTCCATACTATAGGGAGGATAGGTAGTCCTTTCATTGGATGTGCGGGTCATCGAGGGTAGGTTTTCCATAAGTCTATCCATACCATAAGAAGGGTAGGAAGCCTTTAGGAAAGGATGTGAATAGTCATTTGTAGGCAACCAGTAAGGATACCTTAGCAATCGAAAGGGACTATTATCAAGATCATTTATCATAGGCAACATCTAAGGGACAAGATCTTTTTAAGATGATTTTATTTGTAGGCAGCAGGCTAAGATATCCCTACATCCGAGGGACTTGACTATTTAATCGAAAGGCAGTATAAGAGGGATTACCCTAAAGGTGACTGTGTGAAACAAAGTGATTGATTTATTTAATCCTGAAAATTAGGGTTCTTCTATGTTCAGTTTTATCTTGCCTTACAATCCTATTAACATACATCTAAACAGTTTATAGCAGTTTATAGGTGCGGAAAGTAAAAGCAGAAAAAATAAAGTCCTACGCTATTACAAGGCTTCGGGGAGGGGGATTACATAACCAAAAACGAGGGAAGTGCAGAAAAGTAAAGGCCCTAATTACTATTACATCACAAAAATTTGCAACCTATACACCTTCTAGAATTTAAATAAATAGATAAATGAATAATTAAATAAAATACATAAATTAAACAAACATGCGACAATCATAGAGTATGAGATGAGAAGATCGCGAGTTGAAATTTAAGGTTTGAAAATAAGTGAAAATAAACCTAAAATTATAAACCTAAATTATCTAATTAATTATTGGTTAAAACCTAATTAATTAAATTGGTTAAAAACCTAATGGGTTAAAAAACCTAATTAATCAAATTAATTTTTTTGGTAGAATATAAACTTTATTACTAGCCAAAAAACAGTTAAGTACACACCGATCCTAAAGGATCCAGGCTATCCAAACAACAAATAAAACATCATAACCAATAGGACTAGGCTATCTAATGCTAAGCTCCTCTAGATTAACATGGTTAGAGAGCTTAGTAATCACACTACATATAGTAACAACATTAACTTAAATCTTGTGTTGCAGTTCATCATCCATGCTTTGGTTCTTGAAGATGATATCATTTCGTAATGTCCAAATAACATATATCGTTTATGCAATAACAGCCTTAAGGATGAGCCCCTTCCAACCTTTTTTCGAGGTTTCCACACATAGCCATGCCTTCTCAGTTTTCTAGTCCTGAGGCTCCCTGACAATACCAATCCAGTTCAGCATTTTCCTCCAGATTTCACCAGTAAACTCACACGCAAAGAAGAGATGCTCTTGGGACTCCTCTTTCTTGCAAAACATACATTTCCCATCTGTGACAACACCGATCCGAGCCAGCTTATTCTTTGTTGGCAGTCTGTCCCATAGGGCTATCCATAGGAGGAATTTCGCTCGAGGCCTCGCAGCATTCTGGAAGAAAACTTTATACCATGGAGCATTTGGTTTCTCACCTCGAAGCTCATTGTACATGTGCTTGGTCTTGTAATTCCCAGTCTAAATAGCAGAGTGCCAATAGTTACTATGCTCTAATTCCTCTCTAAAGCTTAACATCTTTTTCATTATCCAAGAGCAGCTACTAGGCATACGCCAGTTTGTAACCTCACTGCCCTTCAAATAATAAGCGTGCATCCATAGAACCCACAGCTTATCAGCCTTGGCCTGGAGGTTCCATAACAGTTTAATAATGGTAGCTTTGTTCCAGCAATTTAGCTCCACCAGGTTCAAACCTCTTGCATTTCGAGGTTCACAAATGGAGTCCCAAGCAATTGGGGACTTTCTACTAATATCACTCCTCTTACACCATAGGAATGTCCTGCAAACCGCACCTATATGATGAATAACTTTTTTAGGCATAGGATATATTTGCATCCAATAAGATGTCATGGAATTTAGCACACTCTGTATCAGCAGCCTTCTGCCTGCATAACTCAAAAGACTAGCTGTCCATGAACTAATTCTCTGCACAATTTTGTCAATGAGGGGCTGGCACAAGGCAATATGTAGCTTCTTACTTGTGATTGGAACCCCCAGGTAATTAATCAAATTAATTATTATGGCTAAAAACCTAATTGGCTAAAAAACCTAATTAACCAAATTAATTATAATGGATAAAAACCTAATTGATTAAAAAACCTAATTAATAAAATTATTTTTTTTTGGCTAAAAAAAACCTAATTAAATTATTTAAAAAAAAACCTTGACGTAATTAAAAAGAGGATAAAAAAGGGTTAGCAAAAACAAACCAAGGGGGTGCAATCAGCAAGAGAAAACATAGGCCAGGAGCCCACTAAGCCCAACATCATAATTGGGTCCAAGTTGTAATTCAGTTTGGAAGGGATATACAATTCCATGGTGTACGCGCAATTTGCTCCCTTTTGGCCAAAGGAAGTACCTGCAAAAGTAAGATAATACTAAGAATAATAATAATAATTATTATAATAATAGTAATAGTAACAACACAAGAAAAGAATTGGGGTTTAGAAAATTAAATTATGGCCAAAATTATGAATAACCTTGATTTAGCCAGCCAAATACGAATAACCTGGATTTGGTCAAAAACCAAAAGGTTTTTGGCCAAATACGAATAACCTTGATTTGGCCAAAAGCCAAAAGGTTTTTGGCCAAAAAACACTTGGGGTACTCCTTGAGGTCAAGGGATAAAGCTCCTTCCACTTGGCTAATCCATAGGAAACCTGTTCATAAACCACTGCAATGTTACGGTTAAGAAAACAAATGGGAAAATAGAACAGTGATCAAAATAAAATCAAAAAATATAAAAACCTGATTATAAATCAAATAAAATAAGATAACGAAGCTACAAATTTTTGAGATTTTTTTGAAAATATGAAAATATAAATTAAATCAAATAAAATAGAAAAATGAGGAATTTGCGATTTTGAGCGTCGAAATCCTTTAGAATTCGGAGCAAATCGAAACAGTAGTTTCAGAATTCGGCTGATAGGCTGGAAAATTTATCACTCTGCTGCAACCGAAATTAGAATGACGGAAGATTATTCGTAACGGTCAGAAACGATGGTAAAGGGTTTTTTGTGGATGGGTGTAAAATTATGAGAGTTGTTGATTGTTAGTGTATGGGAACAGAGAATTTGGTAGAGGTCAATCGTTGGTGAATAAAGGTTGTTAGTTATTTATAAGAAAATATTAGGTTAAAAGGAAAATGAGCTTGGACCTTACTAAGAGCTTAATTTATTTTATTTTCCTTATTTTGAATTATTTAAACGAATAAATCAAAACAATTGAAATAAAACAATTTAAGGGGTGATTGGATTAAAACTGTGGCCCAATAATGAATTTGCTCAATTTGAACTTTATGCACCGACTCAAAATTTCTCAACTTTCACCTGCCATAATTTTCTCAATTTTCATTATTTGGGAATAATTTTGAATTTGTTGGAAAGCTTAGGGTGTCTTTTTCAATTATTTTCGCATTTGAAGATTTTTGTCTTTAAAAATGAGAGGGCAAATTTTGGGGTATGACACTCTGCATATAGACTAATCAAACATTACTTTGCCACTTTTGTCACATAATTGACTAATATTAATTAAATTGAGCTTTACTCCTTTTATTAATAAAACATCATCAATAGTTGGATTTAAATGCTTACCAATGATGTCTGAAATCACAATTTTACTTTTATTATTATCAATACAAGAAACATATTCTCTTTTCTTAAGAGTAAAAGCATATAATATATTTTTATCTTCAGTTATATTATATGCTTTGAACATTCACTATAAAGATATCATTTAGCATTTAAAATTGTAAAATATATTTGAATTATAAATTTAAGTTTTAACGTTTGGTGCCAAAATTACTTTTTGTCTTTTACCATTAGTTGAATACAAGGTATTTTTAGGAGTCAATTTCAAACAATTTTCATGAACTTTTTTAGAGAAGGAAGATGAAGAAGAATGAGTTATTTTCATATTAAATACATGGTTTTGCCTGATGAAGCAAAATGAAGAAATGTGGCCATTTTTATCAAATAATTACATTTAGGCATATTACAATATGTCCTATTAGCATGACAATTTTTTTTAAGGATTTAGCATTATTTTCAAATTGATATCATAAACCAACTTTGTAATACCCCAATTCTACCCCGCAATTATAAGCAAAAATCAGAGTGCATTAAAAAATATTCATCAAATGATGGGATGTCACATTTCGACTTAACCAAACAAACATACTTATATTGCATTTAATAAAGATACATAGCATTCGGAATAAAACTTCATTTACCACTTACAACTTTAACTCATAAACATCTTTCAATTCAACTTAAAACAAATATCATCATGGAATACAACAATTAAATAATAACGACTAATCTCCCCGAGTACTACGTATCAGAGCAATAGACACCAACTCGACTTGCCATAGTAACATAAAGACTTCATAAGGTCACTTCGAACATCCACGACTAATCTTGAATACCTGCCCATTTCCCATGGTAGGGGAAATATCAGCAAAGAGGTGAGATATCTTACAATATAAAGTAATACATGATAAATAATATGGAGATATAGATCATACATAATTTCACCACTTTGCATCACATAACATCTTACAACAATTTTTCATCACAAAACAACTTACCAATATAATACAATTTTCAAAACGACATCAATGTCATTAATCAATTAAGACAACATATTCAAATCACATAATCAACTTATGAAACGGCAACAATGTCAACAATCAACCATGACAATATATGCAATTCACAAGTAAGATTCCAACACATCACGACAACATCTCATCATCACGTCACAACAAACATCTCAATAATCTAAACACAATTCAAATGCAATTCAAATGCGACTCGAATGTGACTCAACTTATGCAAATGCATGTGGTACCATTCGGAGTAAACTCCGAACTTAAACATTGCCAATTAATAAAGGCACATCGTTGCTATTTGACATTAATGCCGTCGTGTTTGCCATAGTTTTTAGGCCGTCGTGTTTGCCATAAGTTTCAGGCATGCATTATGCAATGGATGCGACTCAATGATGCACATCCACAAATACTACATAAACAATATAAGCAACATAAACAACCCGTCATACATCGTCTAAAACAACACCATCGAACATTATTAATATAATGTCGAACTTCAACAACAACAAAATCATCATCATTCATAAGAATGCACCACTTCACGTCACAATACGTCACAATTACAACTTATCAACATTGATCATTGAGTCTACAACAACAACACCAAATTTCACATTCTAGCACAATGACAACAAAATTCACCACGTTACCACAACAACGAATCCATCATGTAACATATTACCACCACGTTACCACACCCAGTCACATTTTACATAAATACGGTTCAAGTAACATATTATCACTCACATATAAATCATATTCATAGTATTCACCCATTCAACATCTCATTATACATGTAGTAAACAATTGTCAATATATTTGTGCGCATCCTCATCAATTTATTACGGTATACAATAAAAATAAATTACAATGTATCATATCAACACATGTTATTCACATTTCATCAAGCCATAACACATATTCACATACATACATGTTATTAAAACAACCACATCATAATTAAGTCATCAAGTAATCATTCTCCATAAGAACATTCAAATAACACATATTCATTCATACACATCATGAATATTACACCACATAACATGCCATCACAATGTTATTCACAAATTATCAAGTTATAACGCACATATACATAATTACATGTTAACAATATCATAATTTATTCATGATGTGCTAACCATTCTACTTCTATCATATAGATAATTTCATTAGCTTCCCAATGCTTCGAACGGTACATAAAACGGAGTTACGGATCAAAAGATACATCGTTTCAAAGCTTCAAAAATATTTTTGACAGCGGGTCCGCTTAGTGGGCTAGAGCCCGCTTAGCGGCCGCGCGATTATGCAGAAAAATACAGCAGCGAACAGACCTACGAAAATGCTATATCTCCACCCAAAATCACTTCCAATCAACAATTC
Organism: Vicia villosa; assembly: GCF_029867415.1. NCBI lineage: Eukaryota > Viridiplantae > Streptophyta > Magnoliopsida > Fabales > Fabaceae > Vicia > Vicia villosa. Next base: position 33,094,972 of record NC_081186.1, read on the forward strand.
AAAGCATATATGATCAGTATACATCATTTATCATCATCAAATCATACCAAAACATGTTTAGACCACCAATTTCATGAAATGTAACATAAACCCTAACAATACAAAACTATTAAATTGAAAGGTTAAAGGTTGAACACAAACCACAACATCATCCACTCATCTAAACCTCTAATAATACATCAAATTCGCAGCAAATCATTTACCAATTTTTAACATTCATCAACATTGCAATTCTTCACACATTCATGGATTTCAATTATGAGACTTAACCTCTACCATACCCATCATCATGCCAACCCTTAGAGAGTAAGAACCTCACCCTTACCTTAGCAAAAGCTTCAACTTCACCAATGGAGTTCTTCCCCTTCTTTCTCTTCTTTCTCTTCTTTCTCTTCATTTCCACAAAATGAGCTATGAGGTCCAATCTCTAAAACCCTAACTCTTACTACTCATTCTCACTAATGGGATTAACCCATAACCCATCCATTGTATTATATTTCTTCCACTTAGGCCCAATTCACAATATTCCTCTAATTACTCAATTAAGCCAAATAACACACATAAATAAATAATCACATAACATAACGAATATTATTTCCAATAATATTCCATAACTACAATCGATCCATACGCAAATAATACCAACGCGCAATTGTATTTCCCCGACTAATCTGACCACAACTTAACTGCTCAAACCGACACATTAATCCATTACGCTTTTAGAATAATACCGATAAATCCCAACTTCGACTAATTCCAACGAATAAATCCTTGATCAATTTAATTAAATAATTAATTAAATTTGGGACGTTACAACCTTAATTATACATTCATATTTGGTTATATAAAATGATATTCAAGTTTTCTCTTCCTTTAGTACATTTATCAGGTGTGTTATGCAAATCTTCTATTGATTTTAAAAACTTCACACTTTACATACTTGATAGATTTATTAAACCTATCAAAAGAAGTAAACTGAAAGTTGTGAATTAAGATAGATTTCTTTATATCTAAGATGATTTATTCCCTTTAATAATCTTTCTTTTTTTAAAAGAGAGTAGTCGTTTTAAAGATAAAAACAATTTCTTTTAATTTATTTGACACGTTGTTTAATTTTTTTACAGATGAGGAAAAGTTTAAAATAGGTAAATTAAGAAATTAGATCATTTACTTCATATGGAAGACATTAGTCTATTGCATAAGTAATGTTGCTTGCGTTTTTACCATAGTCGAGAAGTTGGTTTTACTAACTAGTGTTCAACCGATTGGGCCATAATCTTCTCAACAGAATATGGTACCACGATGACATCTCATTTGCTAATAAAGTTTACATCATTTATAATTAATTTTAGTCATTTTTATAAAGAGGACCTCAACTAGTTAGAATTTATAATCAGTGGTCGATCCAACGCTTTTGTATTATGTCTCACTAATCACACAAATTCTTGTAGTATTTGTTTTTATTTCTAAATGTAAAACTTAGATTGCCAATTGGAGTAAAAAACATAATCGAAAAGTAATTGAAAAATTATATGAGCAAGGAAAGATTATAAAAGAAAAATAACCAGGGACACAAATTTTCTCAAAATCACATGAGAATATGAAACTGCAGTGTGTTTCTCCATGTGATCCACGCATTACCATTTTTGTATGTTCAAGCTTTGAATTCAACCCATAGAAAGTGGTATGGCGTGTTGCGACCCTTCATGCACTGCATAATATTTTATGTTGTTTTGTATTATTTTTATCAATCATGTGCATAGTATTTTATGTTGTTTTGTATTATTTTTATCAATCATAAAAGCCTCCAATTAGTACATATTTATAGAGACGCGAGACAATTGTTTCAGTATCATATTTTGAAGGCCCAAAGCAGAAGCAATTACGTTTAGTTATGGGGTTGGAAATGACAATTCTCACCCATGAAGCAAGAGTGACTATTTCTATCAATTCTTTGTGAATGTATAATCGTGACAACTAATTGGTAATGTCTTTATTTTCATGAATGACTAGTTTTTCAAGGGTTATGATTTTGTGGCAAACCTTTTTTTTTTTAAATTATTTGAACCAGGTGATATACGATGTTCTAATTTACATAATTAACACTTATTATTATTATTATTCAATTATTCTCATATTTGATATTTTTATATATCTATACATCATTGAATCGATTTCAAGATATAAATCACTATTAATTATAAGTTTAGTCATTGAACCCAAAACAATTGTTCACTAGATTATTGCTTTAAAAATATCTAATTGTCTAGGTGTTATAAAAAAATGTAGTGTGTGTTCATATTTTTTTATAATAATTGTCTCACCTAAGAAATTAGGATTCATTATTAGATAAACGAGACTATACATTCTAGTCTCCCCCTCTAAAAGTATTTCGTCTCTTTAGATCACATGCTTGAGAGACTATGTATATTCTAGACTCTTCCTCGAATCTACTTCGCCCTTGGCTTTCATGCTTGAGGGACTATGTACATTTTAAACTCTCACGTTAAAGCACGTCTCCCCTTTATATCTCACACTTGAGAGATTGTGTATATTTCGGCGTCACCTATGGTCAAGAATGGAGGCGAGCTTGAAATAACATGGTCAAACGAGAATCTGAATGTGCGCATATCTTTGGGCCAAAAACAAAAGTTCAACTCATGACAAACATGCCACATTCAGTTTCAAGAGTATATGTACAACACAAATGACTCTTAAAGACTTATTATTGGCCATATGTGGTTCATTCTAGACAAGAAGACAGTTGAATTAATCTTTATTGAATGACATCTAGAAGAAAAGGGGACACAAGCATTTATGATTCATCAAATGGACTCATTAAAATGACATAGATAAGTTAGATAGAAAACTCTTAAGCACTCAAAATATCTTGTATAAAAAAAAGTTGAAGGTCTTGATATATAAAGTCTAAACATGAAAGAACAAAAATAAACATAAATAATATAAACGGAACGTATTCCAAAAGTCAAATCATCTTTTGACTTTATATATCAAGATCTATAACTTTCTTTTATACAAAATATGATAGGATGTGCAATTGGATATTTTAATTAGTAATATGATTATGTTAGTTGTTATTTTGTTTGGAATGTTTTGTTGAATTAAGTTTTTCATTTGGGTACAATATATGTAGTCCTTTGAGACTTTGAGGAAAATCAATCAAATGAATGAAAATGTTATCTTTGTTTTTAATTTAAATAAAATAAAATAACAACTAACATAATTATATTACTGATTAAAATATCTAATTGCACCTCCTATCAAGATATTTTGAGTGCTTAAGAGTTTTCTATCTAACTTATCTATGTCCTTTTTTGAACGAAACATGAGAAACGACTTTGATTGTGTTATACATTTGGAGCTTTTGAGTAGTTAAATATATAATTTAGATCAAATATATAATCAAAAGAAGCATAGTAAATGATTTCTTAGAATAGTATACATAAACACACATTAAAATAATGTAAAATAAATGTAATTTTTTGCATAAACATGAGTCTCTAATTCTAAAGAAGCCAAATGAATGAATCAACAAGGAAAAAGCAAAATAGAAGGCTCCACTTGAACCTTCTTGTCAACAAATTTGATTTGGTTTAACTTTTCACTACACCATATTAGATGATCTTTTCTTAACTTTTCCATGCTAATCACCTTTGAAATCAACCTCAATCCCACTTGAGCCAACAACTGCTCTTGATCTAGTTGAATTTGACCCTCATTTTGTTTTTGAAACTTCCTTACTATCCAATTCCCACTTCTAAATTTCTCCTTCACTTTTCTTTCCTTCTACAAACATTTAGAACATTATTATTTTGCTTAATTATATAATTAAATCAAAGAAAAACTAAGAAAAAATAACCAACCTTGTGTAATTGAGTTTGAATATCCTCAAGAAGTTCTAAAATTTCTTTGTCCTGGATCTCATTCATTCTGTAATGTGGTGCTTTGTGGAACACATTTCTATCATCTTTATATGTTTCGACAAACTCTAAAAACTTTTGCATGGATTCCTTAATGATCTCCTTTAAGTTTTCACTTGCAATGGCATCTTCTTCGTCCCACTTGATTCTTTTCTTGTCCTTAATACTATCTGCAAACAAAGAAAATCATAACAATATTGTTACCCTATAAATCATTTAGCGTTAACATATAAACATTATTGGATGCAACAAGTTTTATTTTGAGAACTAGATAAGAACTTATACCTTTTTCAAACATATCGCCCTCTAAGAAGCTTTGTATGAGGACGTGAAAAAGTTGAAATTCACCAGCAACTAAATCATACCTATGAGGTTGTTGTGAATCACATTGTTTGATTTTCACATGCTGCCAACATAGAATTTCCCAAGAAAGACAAATTTTTCCAACATAAACAAGTTCCAAATCCCAATGCAATTCACTTACAAGCTTCAACACTGGTTCAAATATATTCTTTTTTGCTTTGAGTGACCCCAAAGTCTGAGGGATCACTAGAGGCTTCATATGATGGATGGTTGATTTTTGCACCAATAGAGGGTCTTTTAGTTGAATACACTCTACATCAACAGTCAAAATTAGAACATTACTTCATTTGATTAATCAAATAATTTGTTAAACCACTTATCAAATCAATGAAATATCTCAATCCAAGATGAATTCAATGGAACATAGAAAAATAACTAAAATAATTTTGTTCTCACTCACCAATTGCATGTATGATTTGAAAATTCAAGTCATCAAGTTTCCTTATTTTCTGTGCATAATATCTATAAACCTTTTGAATTTCAACATTACGGTCTTCATATATCATCTTCTCTTGATCTTTGTATTCCATGCTCAATGTCTTTATCATTTCAACAACTTTTAAAGAGTGTTCTTTTTCTTCTTCATCATCTTCTTGTTCTTCATCCTCTTCGAAAATTGTGGAAAGTCCTCCTTGTCTTGCATACATCAGTTTCAATTTAATCTGTTTCATTACCTCATTGTCGTCCCAATCATATTCATCATCATCTTCATAAGTTTCTTCTTTATGATGTAAAGAACCTTCCTTTTCATTTTTGCAATCAGAGAAACCTTGTGAAACTTCTTCTTTATCCCATGAAAATTGAGTTTCCTTAAAATCTTCAACTTTCTTAACATTTTCGCACTCAATATCTTCACAAGGAATGTTAGAAGTCAAAGAGCAATAATTGGTGTTGTTACTTCTACCAAAATTGGAGCTTGAGGTGAATTTTCTATCTTCTTGAACATACTTATCCTCATCTAAATCATGTATATCTTTAGTGTTAAAAAATACATTATCATAAGAAACATTTCTTAAAAAAGAGAGACTTAAAGTCCTAGGCTCTTTTTCCAAACTATCAATATCTTTTTGTAACACAAATTGACCCTTACTTGTTGTAGTAGCATAGCTAGTATCAATAAAATTAGAACCATTTGCTGCTTCTTCTTCTACTTCTTCCACTTCTTTAACTTTTTCCACAATCTTTCTATCATCTTGATGAAAATTGGAACCACCCTCCTCAAAAACAGAGTACTCTGTTTCATTTTCATTGATTTCTATAACATCTTCATGAAAACCATCAAAGAGACTATGCATAAATGTGTCATTTTCATCCAATTTCATAACATCATCAAAACCATCAAAGATATTGTGCATAAAATTACCATCTTCAATAAAATTATAACAATCTATTTCTTCTATTCCCTTTTCACCCTCATACCGAAGATCAAAATTATTTTCCACTAACACACAATACTTTGTTTCTTCTTCTTCTTTTTCTTTATATGCTATAAGAAACTCTTCATAACTTGGAAATAAAAAATCACCTAGCTCTTTTATGAACTCATCAATATCATAATCTTCCATTGAAGTTGGTGCAACAAGTTTCTTTTTTCTTTAAAATTGAAAAAAAAAAAAACAGAAAACATTATCCACTTTTTCATGTATTTAACTAATAAAAAACATAAAACAAAGAAATTTATCAAACCTGAATATGTATGTGAGCATGGACCCAAAGGAATGAAGAACATAGTTGCATAGGAAAATCCATAGAGAAGCCAAAACCCAAATCATGTTTTCGAAAACTTGAGCTTATTGAATCGATGTGACTTTTTTTTCAGCATAAGTAATTTTTTTTCTTTTTATTTTGACAATATATGAAATAAAGGATTTTTAAGATTCAGCATATATTTTGTATAAGGAAATAATAATAAACAAAAGGATTTTTTTCCTTGTATAGTTAATTTGGTCATAAATGAAATTTGATTTTGTCAATTGCTATGTTTCTGGATAAATGAACGAACAAAATATCTGGTGAAACTTACCATATAAATCGAACCAAATTAATTAAAAAATTTATAATAGTTCTGATTTTAATTTTATGTCTATTAAAATGATCCCAACATTTTTATACTAGGTACTAACAATTATATACTTTGTACCAACAATTATACCTTATTAAAAAAATAATCAATATGAAATTAGTGATAAAAGATCAACTAAAGCAATAACTTATAAAAGATATAATTTGATTCTTGAAAATTATTAAAAAGAAATGAATTAACTAAAACAATAAAAATAGTTTCTAGAGGATTATTTTCAATCAATCTTTCATTTTGGGACAAATTGAAAATTGATATTTTGAATTAAGGGGGTTTAAAACAATAAAAATAGTTTCTAGAGGATTATTTTGAATATTATTAGATGTGTTTTAGATGTCATTTTATAAAAATCCTTTATTGAATTTGAGATTGATTTTTCAAAACCGAACCGAGTCACATGCATATGTTTTTATACTTATTTATTTATTAATATGATATGTTGAGTTAATTTTTTATTCAATGATATGTATATATTTTTAATATTATTTATTAGTTTAGTTTAATTTATTTATTTTTTATTTTTTATTTCAACAGTCATTCTTAATTTAAAATATTTATTTTTAATATACTAAATATTATATCAAATATCAAATATCTTTTATTAGTATTTTATAGTTTTAATAAATAATTTGAAAGTTGGATTTTCAAAAATCGATCAAACTAAATCACATAAAATTGAATGGAATCAGATAAATTCTTTTAATCAATCATCCAAAATTGAATTGAACCGCAAGTAAACATACCTTTGAATCGAATGATAGTTTATCTAAAAATCAATCTAAAATGCACTACGAACACCCCTATTTTGTATAACAAAGAAAAAAAGAACTAGAATTGGTGATTTGTGATTGAAGAATAAATTATTTAATTTTCCTTGTTCTTGATAGAATGTTTTATATTATTTTAAAAATCAAATATCTCTTTTTTAATTATTATTATTATTATTATTATTATTATTATTATTATTATTATTATTATTATTATTTTGAACTGCTTTTTAATTTTTATTATATTTTAATTATTTATTTATATGGTAGTTAAGAATAGAATGAATGTTGTTCTAATTATTTTAAAAGTTAAATTTCTTTATATTTTTAAAAAACCAAATCACATTTTCTATTTTTTTTTTAAGACAAAAATGATACTCCATTTGCAAATAAAACAAAAATAAATAATTAATATTATATTATAATATTATATATTTTAATTTAAAAAATTATCAAGAATTTTTTAAAATGTTTCAAAATAAATATTATAATCAAATTTATTGGTTCAATATTATTTTAGGAATTTTATCGTTCTACAAACACTTTTCTAAATATCAAAATTTTCAAAAACTATTAAATTTAAATTTATTTTAACTAATTCTTAATATAAATTATTTTTAAGATAAACTTATTTTCAAAAAAATATTAAATTTTTTCAATATTTTAAATGTAAATAATATATATTTATGTTATTGAGTAGTAAATTATTAATTTAAATAAATTTTACTTTTTGAATTTTTTTAATTTTTTATTAATATTTTTAAAAAATTATATTTTTCAAAACCTATAACAAATGGTTATTTTAATTTAAAATAAGGGTTAATAGTTGTTTACCCTGTAATATGAGTGCGTTTCGGTTTACCCCCTACCGTTGCCAAAAGCAGGTTTTGGCAATGTTTTTTTTGAAAAAACCGTTGCCAAAAGGTAGGGAGGGGGAAAAGCAAAATTCGCTAACATTACAGGGGGTTGAATTACTATTAACCCTTAAAATAATCATATATTAAATTTAAAAATTATATTATTCATTAATATTGATACATTTGTTATAGATTTTGAAAAATATTTATAAAAAATTAAAATTCAAATAGTAAAATTTATTTAAATTTTTTATTAAACTAAAATAATAATTTAAAATAACCATATATTAACGGCTTAGATTAAAATCACGTTCTATACTCCTTTTTAATTATAACTATAAAGTTATCACCAAAACATAATTTACTTTATACTTTTAAAAACAAAATATTTAATAATTTTTTAAAATAATGATGTACAAATATTTATATAGGTTGATATTTTTTAATTAATAGTTAATAAAATATATTTTTTTTGTTATATCCAAAATTTAAAATTATTATATATTAATCAAAATAGTTAATATGACCATATATTTAGTAAAATATAAATAAAATTAAAATATGCATATATAGTTTTGCTATAAAAACAATTAATAAAATAATATATTTCTCAATAAAAAAACACACTTATATATTTAATATACGGTTATTTTAATTTTTTAATACATCAATAATAGGGGTGCTCGCGGTGCGGTTTGGGCGGTTTTGACAAAAAAAATCATCTGAACCGCAAGAGAAAAAATAGTGCGGTTTGGTTTGGTTCGGTTGGCTTTTAAAAAAATCCGAACCAAACCAAACCAAACTAATGCGGTTTGGTTCGGTTCGGTTGGTTCGGTTTTTTACAAATATTTTATTGAGCCATACATACACATATAGATGATAACATAATTTTGTATTTATACATTCATACACTATCAAATAACAACAAAACTCGTCATATTTTGACAACAATTTTCCATTTAATATGTAAAAATTAAATTAGACAAAAGTGGAATATTAAACATAAAATAATAGCATAAAACAATATAAAAATTAGAAAATTTCTTTGGCCACCTCACTATGGGGGTCACCCCCAGCGAAAATCCCAAAATACCCCTGCTTCGGAAATGAACTTCCGAAGCGCTTTTTTTTTAAAAAAATTTCCTTAATTCGGAAGAGCATCTCCGAAAACACCTCATGGGGGGTGTCTGCGGAGATGAACTTCCGAAAACACCTTTGTTCAGATTTTGGGGGGTTTCGGAAGTTCATTTCCGAATTATGCAGAAACTGTGTTTTTTTTTTATGTTTTATCTAAAACAGTCTCGCATTTTAATTAAACGTAAACGCCAAATAAAATAAGTAATAGATAAACTGAAAATACTAATATGATAAATAAACAAAAAAAAATACTAATCCGATGAAAATAATATATACAAACCGAAAAAAATAAAAATAGTGTGCTAAAGATACAATCCGATAACAAAAAATATATAAACCCGACCACTACTGGGTGTGCCTAAACCTCTCGCCCTGAGACCTCCTCTGCCGCGTGTATTTCGCCGCACGACCCGCATCAGTGACGATCATCTCCATCACGGCGACTGCCTCTGGACCGCCCCGCTCCACGATACCTCGATCCAACGCGTCCTACCCAATCATCGATATCCGCTGGCAGATCGGCATGAGATCAATGGCGTGATCATCCTCGGCCTGCTGGTTCTCCAGGATCTCCTCGTGTGCTGGCCTAGGAGCGCCGGGAATGTCGGGTCTCAGAAGAGGATGTGACACCCGGTAGAACCATGTGACGTATCCCTCCTCACTGTGCCAGTCCTGGGTGACCCGAGTGAGACGGTACTCCAGCGGTACCACATGATCCTCCCAATGCTCCCATATGGCAGTGAGCTGCACTCGGGTCACAGTGTCGGGAGCAGCCTCAAAGGGTGACCTGGGTATCCGCTGCACGAATCCGAACTGACGCATGCACCGCTCAGGGAGATATCGAACCATGATGCCGGTCCCGCAAGCCAACCAGCCAGAATAAAGTGCAATGCCGTCAAAGGGGACAATCTGAGCGTAGTCGATGAACGGCCTCCAGGTGACGTCGTCGTGCAGAGTGCGGTCCAGGTATCCACGGTATGGTCCCACCGCATCGTTCCCCCTCTGGAGATCATATCTGGCGGCCCTGGGCAAGGCGTCCACGTACGCAGGATCGAGGTGGTAGCCGTGGATGCGGGAGAAGTAGGAGATGATCCAGCTCTGAAACAGAAACAAGATAATGTATTAAAATTAAATACGAAACATATATAAATAAATAAATACGATAATGTATTAAAATAAAACGTACCGTAAGCAGTGTGCAGGATCCGACCAACTGCTTCGTCCTCCAGTTGGAGGCCTCATTCAGCTTCTGGTAGAGATATGCCAGAGTAGCTGACCCCCAGTTCCACTGGTGAACGGTATCCAGGTCCATGAAATAGCGGAGGTAGGCCACGTCGACGTACCTGGCACTCTTGTCCAAAAAGCATGCAGCGCCTACCACATGCATGTACCAGCACCGGAGAGCGCAGCCGCGGTGGTACTCCCTGAATAGGTCGTTACCCTCCTGCTCGGCCTTGGCCGCCGCGTCCAGGTGGAACTCAAAATAGAGGCTCAGTGTGTTGAACCGGACATGACACCCAGAAGTCGAGACGCACTCCAGGTGAGCAACCTCGTGCGGCATGCCCAAATAGTGCATCATCCACTCAATGGCCTCGACCCTCTGGATCCTGGAGTGGTCCAACAGCCACCCCCTGATGGGCAGGTGGAAAAGACACTGGACGTCATGCAAGGTGATCGTCAACTCCCCCACCGGCAAGTGGAAAGAAGACGTCTCCTTGTGCCAGCGCTCCACAAATGCCCCCTGCATGCCGGTGCTGATGGTGGTGTACCCGATCATGCAGAGCCCGCTAAGCCCTGAACCTCGCACATGGTCGTTAAACCACTGAGCTGCTGGTTTAAACCGACCGAAAATCTTCCTGGAGTGGTTCACCATTTTCAATGGCTCTCTCTCCTGTTACAAAAAAAAACAAATAAGCGAGAAATAAACAGTAAAATTATAAAAAATTGTGACAAATAAACGGCTAAGTTAAAAAAAATACCTCTCCCTCCCAGATCCGCCGAGCGACGTGATCCTGGTAGTGAATCAGCAGGGAAGTGTCAAAAGGCCCTCCCGGATAGCTATCCACCTCCTGCTCCTCCTGCTCCTCCTCCTCCCCGACTGGAGGGTCAACATCCGGTATCACCTCCTCCTCATCCTCATCCTCCTCCTCTCGCTGGCGGGAAGAAGATACCCGAGCCAGCCTACTCCTAGAGCCTGAAGCAGATGAACTCTCTACCAAGTCCTGTGGAACGCGCACACGGCGTCCCCGGCCCCGTCCCTGGGTCGACGCCAGCTGCGCCGCCGCCCGCTCGCGTCTAGCCGACGCAGTCTGGGACTCCCTGCCCTGTCTGATGCGTGCTGGCTGGTTGCCTGACATGTTCCTGTAAACAATCGAAATCGATTAATATGCGAGACAAATGAAAAAACAAAAAAAAATGCACTTCTGATACAGTTCGGAAGTTCATTTCCGAAACTGGGATGGAGGTGTTTTCGGAAATGAACTTCCGAAACACCCCTGCGCAGAGCTTTTCTGCAACCTTCAATGGTAGACCCCAAAATCAAAATTCAAACCTATGTATACACATTCTAAACATCCTAAATATCACTATAAACCTAACCTAATACATTTTTTGCTATTTGTAAACACCCTAATATACATTTTAATCATAGATCTTAAAATCAAAATGCTTACCTATTGAATAGATTGGAGGACTTTAGAATGTAATAGAGCAAGTAGATGGAGCCTTTGAGGTAGCTTGGAACTGGTTTGCACAAAAATCTCTTTAGGGTTGAGTTTGAAGAAGATTAGGGTAAATGATTTGGGGGAGGGGGCTGTTTTGCTTAATCTGCAAAACGCGCAGTATTTCGGAAATGAACTTCCGAAAATGTGTTTTCGGAAATGCATTTCCGAAATAAGTTAAATTTTTCAAAAAAAAAGGCGCTTTCGGAGATGCATCTCCGAAAACACCTTTTTCTTACATTTCGGAAATGCATTTCCGAAGTCAGGGGTAGTTTGGGTTTTTCACCAGAGGTGGGCTAGAGAGTTGGGAGGTTGGCAAAGAAATTTTCAAAAATTATTATAAAGAAACAAAAAAATAGAAGAGACGAAAAATTAGTGAAAGTGAAAAAGAAAAAAAGTGTTGAGAGATTAGAGAAAAAGATATGCGATAAAAACGAAACTGAAATACGGAACATTTACATAAAAATGAGAAGGTGAAAAAGAAAGAATATAAGAGAGTAGAGATTATAGAAGAAGAGGGAAGATGTATGTGGCAAAGAATGTGCGATAATGTTATTAGAGATTTTAGAAGATCGGGACTGAAATTATATGTGTAAGGATGAGAAAATTGTTTGTAATCATAATGCTAATGTATAATAAGTTTAAGTTTGGGTTGAATGTGTGTTAGTAAAATTTAGGTTGTAACATAGTGCGGTTTGATTCGGTTTGGTTCGGTTTACAAAATACAAACCGCAAACCGAACCGAACCGTGCGGTTTTGTAAAAATTGACCCAAACTAATCCGAACCAAATGCGGTTTCGGTTTGGTTTGGTTTGGTTTGCAGTTTTCTATTGGGTTGATTTGGTTTTGATCACCCCTAATCAATAATATATATTTATAGATTAATTTTTAATTTTTAAATATCAAATATTTTGTTGAGAGTTGGAACAGAGATGCGAACACAGAGAAAAAATATATCGTAATAAATGAAGCATAAAGATCGATGTATTAAACGTTGATCGGAAAACAATACTGATGGCGTTGCAATATGAACAAATCACAAGAAATGAAAATTTTAGAAAATTTTCTTCAATTTTTCTTTTTAAGTTTTTACTTCATTTTTTAAATACACCAATAATACATATTTACATTTTTTTTTGGAAAGAATAAGAAATTATATATATCTTCAAAAAACAGTTATTTACATCGCGACCCATAGGGTCCAGCATACAGACACTAGACAAAACTAGGAAAACTACCTCCCATATCAAAAATCAAAGAATAAATGGGGCAATCTTTCCTTTATACTTTGGGTTCCTCCACATTCTATGTATTATACTATCAACTATCTCACTATACACTTTGTTGTATATATTCATATTATTGGCCTCCTGATTGAAGACTTTCTCATTTCTATATCGCCAGCAGCCATACACTGTTTCAGAGAAAGCTGTCTTCAACAGTCTCGTACGCCAGCTCTTATTTTTACTACTATGAATCATCCACTCCAACTCTTGCTCCCAGCCTTTTGGATCATGGTCAACATTAATCCATTGAAGGACTTGCTTCCAAATATTTCGCATATCCCTGCACATGAACATCAAGTGTTGCAAGCTTTCAGTGCCCTCACATAACACACACGCATCATTGTCCACAATACCAAATTTCCTTAATCTGTCCTTGGTAGCCAACCGCCTATGACACGCCATCTATGTGATGAACATCGCTCTAGGCCTTACTTCATTATCAAACATTATCCTTCTCCAAGGGACACTCTGGTTGTTACTAATCAGCCCGTAGTACGTTTTTCTTTTACTAAACCTGCCAGTATTGAATGCTTCACTCCAGCTCTGCAAGTGTCCTATCTCACTCCTCTGCTTGAGGATATCCTTCAGGATCCATGAACAGGTCGTGCGGATAGGTACTTCCATGACTTTCTCCTTTTTGATGTAATAACTATGAACCCAACGCACCCACATGCTATCTGTCTTCCTACAGAGATTCCACAAAAGTTTCAAAAGGCACACTTTATTCCATCTGCCTAAGTCAAAGCATTCAGACCTCCTTGGTTCTTTGGTTCACATATTTTGCTCCATGCAATAGGAGCCTTTCTGGATTTTTCCTCCTTGCCAGTCCATAGAAAATTCCTGCAGATGGCCTCAACTCTTTTTGTCACACCTTTAGGGATCGGAAGGCATTGCAGCCAGTAATTCACAGTGCTGAACACCACACTGTTAATCAATTGTAGCCTCCCCGAATAGCTAAGCATGTGAGCTGAGCAGTGAGTAATTCTGCCTGCAATTTTTTCAACCAGATGAATACATTGGTTTAGAGACAGCTTTTTACTTTCAAGAGGAATTCCCAAGTATCTAACAGGAAGCTTTCCCACTGCAAATCCAGTAATCTCTGCAAGAGTAAGTTCCTGGTTGCTATCCATACCACCACAGAATAATTTGCATTTAGATGGATTAACAATCAGTCCCGTTGATTTTGAGAATTCTTCAAACTTATCCATCATCAGCTTTACAGACACACTATCTCCTCTCGAGAACAGGAGCAGATCATCAGCAAAGCTCACATCAATGATCCCCACCTTTTCACAATTGCTATGGAACTTGAAGTTGGGAATAGTTTGTAGTTCTGTCAGCTTCCTATGTAAATACTCCATCACCACAACAAAAAGTAAAGGTGATATTGGGTCCCCTTGTCTAAGTCCCTTAGCAGCCTGCATATTCTTAGACACCCTTCCATTCACATTAAACTGATAACTCACTGTAGTTACAACATGCATATTTACATTTTTGTTCGTGGCTAGTGTTGGTGTTGGATAGTTTGTTCTTTTTTGTGTTTCGGCCCTCCTTCTTACCCAAAAAAAACACCAATAATATATATTTACATTTTTACTTTTAATTTTAAAATAATAAATTTCATTTTAAAAATATTTTTAATTTTTAAATAAATATATAATTATTTTAATATTTTTAATACGCCAATAACACATATTTATATATTATTTTTTTAATTTTTAAAAATCAAAATCATTTTTAAAATATATTATTATTTTTAAATTTTAATTATTTTAAATCAATTATTATTATTATTTTCAATAAGTATCAGATATTTTATTCCCAAAAATATATTGTCAATTGAGTTATGATGAGCGCAAAAATTACAATTAAAAATGACTATGGAAAAAAATTTAAATTTAGTCTATTAATTACTTTGAATAAAATATTAATGATGATGATTGGTTGTTCTTATTTTTCAATATAATTAAGTGTTCTCATTCGGTTATATATATAATTAATGGAAAATTTAAAAAATCAATTAAAGCCGTTAGATTAATATAAATCAATGGTTAAGATTTGGAGTAACTCTTTTAAACTTACTCTTGGAGTAAGAATATCACCCATCATTAGTTGGTCCAGTGGTGATTGGCGCTGGACTTGGTAGGGAGAATACTTGGTTATAATGAGAAATAAGAACAATAAACTATGACCCATAGATTCTATTAAGTGAAATTTGTGGTATAGATTATATCTTACTTAAAATAAACACACGACTAAATATCACACACTATCATTTTTGTCAAATCTCAAAATTATTTAGAGAACCTCTTTTGAATAAAATTTAATAATTTTTTCTATAGGATATTTATGTTTATTATTTTTTAAACATTAATTATAAAATATTTAATAAATAAAATTACAAAACTTTTTTAAAAAAATATTTCTCAATAATGATTTTATGAAAATCTATTCACTTTAATTTGAAATTTTAATATATTTTTTTAAAATTTTAAAAAAAGTCATAGGAAAAATATTAAAAATATCTAAATCCAGTTTTAATGAGTATCATTTAAACTATTTATTTTAAATTTTAATTTAATTCATATAATCATTACGAAAATTGAATTCGCATATCTAAATTTTTTTGATTAATTGCTCACTTTTTTAAAGGTCCATTTTATTATTTGTCCTAGGCCTCTAAAAAGTCAGGATCGACCCTAGTAGCACCTATAGAATTATTCTATTTCTTGTCTTAGTAGACGTGGTTGTATGAGAGGTGGTGGTTACAATAAACATATTACTTCTTAACATAGCCTGACAATCATATTTACAATAATAGTTACATTAAAAGAGACACCTAATGCGTGATTCATTATACATATAAGGTATATGTTACTTAAAACATTCCTAACCACACTTCTTTATCATAAATATTTTGCTTAAAACAACGTAAAAAAACAACACTAAAAAGGAAAAACATATTTTACTTAATTCATAGTACAATGTGAACTTTACTTAGCTCATGGTATATATAGACTTTTGTCAACATCAAAAAAAAAAGGAAAAA
This sequence comes from Vicia villosa, assembly GCF_029867415.1. Classification (NCBI taxonomy): domain Eukaryota; kingdom Viridiplantae; phylum Streptophyta; class Magnoliopsida; order Fabales; family Fabaceae; genus Vicia; species Vicia villosa. The sequence continues at coordinate 33,111,172 of NC_081186.1, forward strand.
CCTATTTCCATTTTTATAAACATAATAAGAATAACATAATCCATACAACAAAAACTAACATTTCAAAGCTACGTGCATGAATAAAGTGAGTGAGTTACATATCGAATACACGATAAAGAAGATAAACAATGGTGGAAGAGCTCCGTTGATGTTTGATTGTATTTTTTCATTTCAAGCTACACTTGACCTTCAATGGTGTTATGATGTTGAAGGGAGGAATCATACGTGTGTTGGAAGAGTTGATGTTCGAACACTTACATGTGTTGGAAGAGGTGACGTTTCGAAAACGATTATGGAATATGTGATTAGATCTTTCGGAGATGTGTGATGGAGATGAAAATCGCCCAGGGTATATTTTATTAAAAGATCTTTCTGTTTCGCAGGAAAATGAAAATGAATGAGAGTCGGAAAGTAAATGAATAGTTAGAGTCTAGTTTTGAGAAATACATGAAAAATATATTTCCTCTCGGTTGGACAATCCAACCAAGAGAATATACACTTTTAAATATAAAATAACAAGAAAAAAAACTTTTTAAATAGATACCTAATATTATCTCTCGGTTGGATAATCCAACTGAGAGAATATATATTTGAAATAAAAAAAGAAATGAAACAATTTTAAAAAGGATTAATAAATGAATTTTAAATTAAAAAAAAGGAAAGCGCCTTCTAAAAGTTAAATAGATACATTATAAGAATAAAAGTAAAAATTGCAAGAGCCGAGATTCAAAATGTGGTCCCTAGGTCACATTTCCTATCGGTTGGATGTAAAAACTGAAGGGATATGTGATATATTAAAATTTTAAATTAACAATTAAATTTAAAATTAAGGTGCGCAGTGGAAGTTATTGTACCTCGGTTGGTTAGATCATCGAGGTAAATTTTTGTTAAGAATTATAGTATTTGTAGTATGTCCCCAAGGATAACACCTTGAAAATTTCCACTATCAACAAAGCTTTTACACATGTTCAACTTATAACCTTTACACCACGCTTTACAACAGGATTAACTTGTAAACTCTAACGCCAAAATATTATAATAGATTTAGTATGAAACTTATGACACCTTATAAGTTAAAGAGAGCAAATTTATCTTATTTTTTACAATTAAAATAATAAAAAGATAGGCAGTGGGTTACACAACTCTCTAAATATTTTGTGAGTGAAAATTAAAGAAAGATAGATGATGAGCTTTTCTAAGATTCCTTTTTTTTCTTTCTGAAATTGTTGGTGTGAATAAGAACAACCACAAGACATTCATTTATAATAGATCAATCATTATGAATAGAAAAATAAACTTTAAAAAATATATAAATATGGTCCATAATCAATTATGACAAGACCATAACCGATTATGCACTTGAAAATTAGGAAAGATTTGGCACATATTGCACCATAATCGATTATACTCATTGCATAATTGATTACTAAGAGAGTAACGCCCCATTATCGATTATATCCCAACCATAATCAATTATAAAGTAAGTAAAATGTGTCATAATAGATTACCAATGTGACCTAATGATAAGGCTTAAGCAAAAAAGTTTTCAGACTTTTTCAAAAAGTTTTTGAAAGAGATGAAGTTTTGAAAAATATTTTTAGTGAGTACATGTATATTCTTGGTACTTAGAAAAATACCCTCTAGTTACAAATATTGATCCTAAAAAGATAAGACACCCTGATTTTGGATCAGAGGTGAGCTTTCAGCTATTAGGTTTGCGTCTTAATGTTGTTCATTTATATTTGATATTTTAAGCCAACCCTCATAAACTCTTCGCTTTTTTTACTTAAGTTTTTGTATTCTTCATTCGTTGATAATGTTCTTGATATTTTACTTTGTTCCCCATTGGCATCATCAAAACCTGCTAAGTACATATAACCACAACTAAAAACCAATTAGGTTCTCTAAAATGATACCAATAATTTTGTTCGGGTAGAGTCAGAACAAATGACCAGCAGCGACGACGTGATCTTTGGTGATGGTTTAGAAAAAAGGGGTTGTACCTGCAAAGATACCCTGATGCCAAAGTAAGAACGAGAGCAAATGTATAACAGAAAATATAAGGTTTTGGGTAAAGTTTTAATACCTTGCCCTCTAGGTGGAGAATGCTATTTATAATGCTCTACTCAGCGTGTGAATAGGTTACGCTATATTTTGGGATGGACGCATTTCCAGGGTCCAAAATATAGGAGACTGTTGAACAAGTCTTAGTGTATCTGGGCAGCCTTAACTAGTTGTTGGCAAGGACGGGAGAGTTAGCATGCCCGACTATCCCTGGTTATGAGGAGACCGTCCTCCAGGCGTGCTCGGTAGATGGGCAAAAGAAGAAATGTGGTCTCTGTTTGGTCGAGTTAATGGGCCAATGATTATTGGACCGTTTTTATGCTTATGAGTGAATTGGGTAAATTCTGATAATTGGGTTGATCCAGAACAAATTCTCTTATATGTCCCTCTTTTTAAAATTGTGTACTTAAACAAGTAAAAAATAATAACGATGATCATCGATTAACTAGATCCATAATGTCAATCTAAATTTTTTTGAAAGAAATTCTACGAAGAATTCATCAGAATCTCCACAGTTTTTAAGATTTTTCAAAAATTTCTCTATTGAGATTACCTAAACTTACAAGTCAAATTAACTAGAAATCTCCCCACCTCAAAAATGTTTCAAAAGTTTTTATTCCTTTTTAATCTTAAAAAGTTTAATATTTTCAATAAACATATATGCATTATCAACTGTAATAACTTACTCTAGACCATCAAGTAGAAAGTTATGTAAGTGCAAATGATTAAGGTCTTTTAATGTATTCAATCTTACACTAGACGTAAACTTACAACCATTAATTCATCAAATTTAAAATCTTATATAACTGATACCCACATCTAATTTATGTACACCCATTGATAATAACATATTAAGATGTAATAACGTCCATAGCATAAACAAGTAGATTTCTAATGTGAATCTTCGATAACAGATGGTTTTAAGTAAAATAAAAGCAATAAGACTCTAGTCCTTACATGCCCTTCTTTTCTCTACCTTAGTTGAATAAGAATCGAAACACCCTTGAGTTGAACACTCAATGCGAACAAAGGCTCCTCCTTCAAGGTTGAGGCATCTCGCTAAGCCAAAATGAGAAGTATAGACACGAATTTAGATTATCAAATTACCAAAAATAAACACCAATGCAAATTAAATATGACTAAAAAGTAAAAATTTTTAATAAGTGTCAAAATGTCGATATTTTGTGATGTAATTTGTGGCACTTATCAGTTCTTTTGTTAATATTCTTTGAATAATTCTCCACTTAGTGTGTAAATATGTATGAATTGTGCTTACTTGAATTTTGATTCATTTATGTACTGTTTAATAATTTTTTATTCATTTTTTAGGTATTGATGCATATTGGAGCCTCGAGTAATAAAGTGTCGAAGGCATGACTTCGAATATGCAGTTTTGGAGCAATAAGGAAAAAGTTATGCAGAAGCTCGTAAAGCCAAAGTTGTAGCGCGCTACCACCTTCAAGACAGTAGCCAGAGCTGTGTTCGCATGCTCACTTAGCGAGATCACTTTTACTGTTCCAGATATTTTCTCCCAGAGGCAGTTTAGCTCAAATAAATGAAGTCTCGCTTAGCGAGCTCCATCTCTCTTAGCAAGGTCTTTGTAAACCAGAATTGTATATATGTTGTAAAAACATTTTTTGTTAGGTTTTATCACCTTTTTTCCTCCTTGGAGAGGCTCTGATCCAATTTTGGTAGTTTAGAGGTTTATGCAACACCATCGGGTACTACATCTTGTCTGGCTATGGATTTGTCTCAGAGTGCGTTGACATCGTGAGAAGTTTTCGATTCATCTCCTTCTTCCCTATGTATCATTGCAATGGTGGATTTTGTATGTATATTTCTACTGTATGTATATTTATTGATCATGGGATTATATAAAATCTCTTTTACAAATCAATATCGATGTTTGTTTTTGCTTTATGCGGAGGTTTGGTTTGCTATAGACATATGCTCTCCGAGTCTCTCTTGAATGAATATCTATTGAAGGATAGAAAAACACTTAGAAAGGGGGGGATTGAATAAGTGTGACTTTAAATCTTGGACGATAAAAATAAATTGCACAATTATTTTTATCCTGGTTCGCTGTTAACGAAGCTACTCCAGTCCACCCCCGCAGAGATGATTTACCTCAACCTGAGGATTTAATCCACTAATCGCACGGATTACAATGGTTTTCCACTTAGTCCACGACTAAGTCTTCTAGAGTATCCTGATCACAACTTGATCACTCCAGGAACAACTGCTTAGACAACTTCTAAGACTTTTCTAGAGTCTACTGATCAACCTGATCACTCTAGTTACAAACTGCTCAGCCAACTGCTAAGACTTCCTAGAGTATACTGATCACACGATCACTCTAGTTCCTTACAACTTAATGTAATCTATTCAAGAGTTTACAAATGCTTCTTAAAAGCTATAATCACAAACTGTGATATTTCTCTTAACGTTTAAGCTTAATCTCACTAAGATATTACAACAGCAATGTAGTGAGTTGATGAAGATTCTGAGCTTTGATTGAAGAGCGTTTCAGCAAGTTTATTTTCGTTCAGAGTTGTTAAGAATTGGTAACCTTGCTTCTCATCAGAACTTCATATTTATAGGCGTGGAGAAGATGACCGTTGAGTGCATTTAATGCTTTGCGTGTTCCGTACAGCATTGCATTTAATGTTATACGCTTTTGTCAACTACCTCGAGCCTTGTTCACGCTGTGTCTACTGACGTAGCCTAGAATAGCTTTTAACGTTCCTTTTGTCAGTCAGCGTAGCTTGCCACTTGTACTTTCTTCTGATCTGATGTTTGTGAATACAACGTTTGAATATCATCAGAGTCAAACAGCTTGGTGCATAGCATCTTCTGATCTTCTGACCTTGAAGTGCTTCTGAGCGTGATACCATCAGAACTTCAGTGCTTCTGTTCTCTTGTTCTTCTGATGCTTCCATAGACCCATGTTCTGATTCTGCTTCGACCATCTTCTGATGTCTTGCCAGACCATGTTCTGATGTTGCATGCTGAACCATTTGAGACACAACTTCTGAGCGCTGAATTATGCGTACTCTTTATATATATTTCCTGAAAGGGAAATTGCATTGGATTAGAGTACCATATTATCTTAAGCAAAATTCATATTATTGTTATCATCAAAACTAAGATAATTGATAAGAACAAATCTTGTTCTAACAATCTCCCCCTTTTTGATGATGACAAAAACATATATAAATGATATGAATTTGCGATCAGAAAGAGTAGACGGCAAAAGACAAATTACACAGCTATAGCATAAGCATATGAATATGTCTCCCCCTGAGATTAACAATCTCCCCCTGAGATAAATAATCTCCCCCTGAAATAAATACTCGAAGAACTTTGATAAAAGACTTCCCTGATTATTTCGGTAGAGACGATCATATAAGCTTCTGCCTTCAGAGAATTCATAGCTTCTGACTTCTGCTTCCATTGGACAGCTTCAGAACTTGAATTTCTTTAGATCCTTAGAACACTCACAGCTTCTGATTCCTGCTTCCATCATGGACAGCTTCAGAACTTGAATTTCTTTGATCTTCAGAACATTCACAGCTTCTGATTTCTGCTTCCATTCAGGACAGCTTCAGAACTTGAGTTTTCTGGATCTTTTAGAACATTCACATCTTCTGATTTCTGCTTCCCTCGGATAGCTTCAGAACTTTGAATGTCTACCAACATCACTTCATGCTAGATTTGTATCAGAACATTGTTTAATGTACCAGAGCATCATCAGAGCATCTCTACATCCTGAAATGTTACAGAACAAAAACTAAACGACAAAAGTCAGCATGAACGAGTTAGAACATAAAATGTATGTTTGAACACATTATATGTATCAGAGCCATATAGGCTGAAATAATGTATCAGAGCAAATAATGTATCAGAGCCATAACATTATATGTATCAGAGCAAATAGAATTTTGTCAGAACAGGATAGACAATGATATTCAAATTCTATTATCAGTGCTTCTGATTCATTCTTCTTTCTTGCTTCTGATTTCTGAAGCTTGATAGCACTCAGCTTGCTTCAGTTTCCAAGAGCTTATTCCTTTTACAGAATAACGCTGGTTTTGCTTCTAGTGTTTGCTTCTGAAGATTCACTTCACTTCTCTGTACTTGCAAAACACTTAAACCATATAGAACTTGCAGTTCTTGTTAGTGAATGTGTGGGAATATAGAACTTGCAGTTCTTGTTAGTGAATGTGTGGGAGCCTCTTTACCCAGCAACTGATAGATTTAATCAAATCATTTATCATTTATCTTCTCCCCCTTTTTGTCATAACATCAAAAAGAATATTTAAAAAGATTCAGATGTATAAAACGACAAAAGAAAACATTTACTGGAATGTAAAACACAAAGAAACTTTTCATTGATAATCAAAAGATATTACAAAAGGTTCCTATGTTTAACAAGATGAGAAACATTCCTAGCAAATACAAAGTAGAATTTCCAAAGAGGAAATTACTACAAAAATTAAAAACAGAACCCTAGCTAGACACGCTCTGTGTCAACCCATCAAGAATCCCGGAGGACTTCTTGTCTTCCAGACTGAAACCTCCACTGTAGGAGAGATCCCAGAACCAAGGAGGAAGTGAGGGACAGTTCACAGACAGAGAGCTAATGTTGCAAACGGGGCTTTTCCTCAACATAGACGTTGAGCCTATCTTCCCACAACACAAGAAAGTCTTCTGTCTTTGGATGAAAGTTGATAACAACATCAAAGAAGGATCTGACTTGAGAGGTATTAGAAGAGCCATCCCGAGATGCACAGAGATCTGTCGCCTTTGAGTCATGGAGCTTCAACAGGCTTAGGGTGAACGCTAGGTTTTGAGAGAAGAAATGAAAAACGAGAGAGAGAGAGAGAGAGAAGGAAAAAAAACTTTTAAGAGGAAAACAAAGATATAGGAAACCAAAAACCATTTTGAAGAGTATTTAAAAGAAAATAAAGTGAAGCAATTTAAGAAAAACATTTAATGTTGCGTGACGTGAGGAGAGATAATAAAGACAAATGAGGTGACTGGCACAGTTACCTATGGTCGGCGTCCCTTCAACTGCACGCGCGCTTATCCATGAATAGTAACGACAGGTTTACCATCCCGAGATAAAACGTTACAGCTGTTTTGCTTTAAAAGAGGTTCTGAATCAACTTAGACAATGAAACGTTAGTAATAACCGAATCATAATTTCTAAAAGAATTCAATCAGAACTTCTGACTAAAAAAGAATGTTCCACATTCATTTCAGAAGATACTCATACATGAGAACTTCTCATCTTCTCATTCTGGGCATAAATCCATACTGATGTTCTTCAGAATGAATTTAAACCTATCTTCAGCCAGGGGTTTTGTAAAGATATCAGCCCATTGATGGTCTGTATCAACAAAGTTTAAAGATATAACACCCTTCTGAACATAGTCCCTTATGAAATGATGTTTAATCTCAATATGTTTAGCTTTTGAATGAAGAATAGGATTTTTAGATAAACATATAGCAGAAGTATTATCACAGAATATAGGAATGTTACTCTCAAATATCTGATAATCTTCTAACTGACTCTTCATCCAGAGCATCTGTGTACTACAGCCAGCAGCAGCGACATATTCTGCTTCTGTTGTTGATAGAGCAATAGTTGCTTGCTTCTTGCTATACCAAGAGATCAAATGACTTCCAAGAAATTGACAACTTCCTGAAGTACTTTTTCTTTCAATTCTGTCTCCAGCATAGTCAGCATCGCAGAATCCTACTAAGTTGTATTCTTTAGATTTTCTGTAAACTAAGCCAACATTAGTAGTACCTTTCAGATACCTTAGAATTCTCTTAACAGCAGTTAAATGAGATTCTCTAGGATCTGATTGGAATCTAGCACACAAACAAACACTGAATAGAATGTCAGGTCTAGAAGCAGTCAGATATAGAAGAGATCCAATCATACCTCTGTATAACTTCTGATCTACCTTCTTACTTACCTCATCCTTACCTAGGATGCATGTTGGATGCATAGGAGTTTTGGCTTCTTTGCAGTCCAGAAGATTAAACTTCTTCAGAAGTTCCTTCACATACTTGGTTTGGTGAACATATGTTCCTTCTGATGTTTGATTTATTTGTATTCCAAGGAAATACTTGAGTTCTCCCATCATGCTCATTTCAAACTCAGCCTGCATAGACTTAGCAAACTCCTTTCCAAGTGTAGCATTAGATGTTCCAAAAATAATATCATCTACATATATTTGATAGATTAAAATATCCTTTTCAAAGGTTTTACAAAAGAGAGTAGTGTCCACTTTTCCTCTAGTGAAACCATTATCTAGAAGGAAAGAACTTAAGCGTTCATACCAAGCTCTGGGAGCTTGCTTCAATCCATATAATGATTTCTTTAGTTTAAACACATGATTCGGAGACATAGAGTCTTCAAAACCAGGAGGTTGATGGACATAAACTTCTTCATCTATATAACCATTTAAGAAGGCACACTTAACATCCATCTGATAGAGAGTGATGTTATGTTGAGTGGCAAAAGAAATTAATAGACGAATAGATTCTAACCTGGCCACTGGTGCAAAGGTTTCTGTATAGTCAATCCCTTCTTGCTGACTATAACCCTGAGCCACCAATCTGGCTTTGTTTCTTACCACTTCACCTTTCTCACTGAGCTTGTTTCTGAAGACCCATTTTGTACCAATTATATTGAATCCATCTGGTCTAGGAACAAGATCCCAAACATCATTCCTTGTAAACTGATTCAGTTCTTCTTGCATAGCAATTATCCAGTCTGGATCTTCTAGAGCATGATCAACAGAAGTTGGCTCGATCAAAGATACAAGACCTAATTGACAGTCTGCATTGTTCTTAAGGAATGCTCTTGTTCTGATTGGATCATCCTTCTTTCCAAGAATGACATCTTCTGAATGACCAGAGATGAGTCTGGATGATCTTCTGACAGATGGTTCTTCAGAAATGCTTAGATTCTCCAGAGAAGCTGATACTAGATCTTCCGATTCTTTGCTTCTGAGAAGCTCTGCTTCTGATGCGTTGTTTCTTGGCTCAACAACTTCTGATATATCAATATCACAATCTGCAAAATTATCAAACTGCTTTGGTTTTTCAGAACCAAGCTTATCATCAAACCTGATATTGATTGATTCTTCTACAACCAATGTTTCAGTATTGTATACTCTGTAGCCTTTTGAGCGTTCAGAATATCCAAGAAGAAAACATTTTTGAGCTTTGGAATCAAACTTACCAAGACGATCTTTAGTGTTCAGAATAAAACATACACATCCAAAAGGATGGAAATATGAAATGTTGGGCTTTTTATTCTTCCACAATTCATAGGGAGTCTTATTTAGAATAGGTCTGATAGAGATTCTATTCTGAATATAGCATGCAGTGTTTATTGCTTCTGCCCAGAAATGCTTAGCCATATTGGTTTCATTGATCATGGTTCTGGCCATTTCTTGCAGAGTCCTATTCTTTCGTTCTACAACCCCATTTTGTTGTGGAGTTCTAGGACAAGAGAAATCATGGGCAATACCATTCTCTTTGAAGAATTCTTCAAAGGATCCGTTCTCAAATTCACCACCATGATCACTTCTGACCTTTATGATTTTACACTCTTTTTCAGATTGAATCTGAATGCAGAAATCAAAGAACACTGAATGAGTCTCATCCTTGTGTTTCAAGAATTTTACCCATGTCCAGCGACTATAATCATCTACGATGACTAATCCATATTTCTTTCCTCTGACAGATGCTGTTTTGACTGGGCCAAACAGATCAATGTGCAAGAGTTCTAATGGCCTTGAGGTAGAAACAACATTCTTAGACTTGAATGCAGGTTTGGAGAACTTGCCCTTCTGACATGCTTCACAAAGAGCATCTGATTTGAATTTCAGATTAGGGAGTCCTCTGACCAGATTCAGTTTGTTAATCTGAGAAATCTTTCTCAAACTAGCATGACCTAATCTTCTGTGCCAGACCCACTGCTCTTCAGAAACAGACATAAGACAAGTCACCTTCTGACTCATAAGATCTTGCAGATCTGTCTTATAAATGTTGTTCTTCCTCTTGCCTGTAAATAGGATTGAGCCATCCTTCTGATTTACAGCCTTGCAAGACTTTTGATTGAAGATTATATCATAACCATTGTCACTTAATTGACTGATAGATAAGAGGTTATGAGTTAATCCTTCTACAAGAAGTACATTAGAAATGGAAGGAGAGTTACCAGACTTTATAGTTCCAGAGCCAATTATCTTGCCCTTCTGATCTCCTCCAAACTTGACTTCTCCTCCAGACTTAAGCACCAGGTCTTGGAACATAGACCTTCTTCCTGTCATGTGTCGTGAGCATCCAGAGTCCAGGTACCATGACATGTTGTGCTTTGTCCTTCTTGCAGCCAAGGATATCTGCAATAGGAATAATCTTATCCTTAGGTACCCACATTTTCTTGGGTCCTTTCTTGTTAGATTTTCTCAAGTTCTGATTGAACTTGGGTTTGACATTATAAGCAATAGGAGGAACAGCATGATAATTTTTAATATGAGTTTCATGATATTTCCTAGGTTGTGTCACATGCTTCTTGGTGTGTGTTATGTGAAAACTTTGTGCATGTGAAGTGTGCCTAATATCATGAGAGTGGCCATACTTGAACTGATCATACAATGGCTTGTATGTGAGTTTCATTTCATCAACAGGTTCAAGTTTGTATGGGGTTTCACCCTCAAAACCAATGCCGACTCTTTTGTTTCCAGACACAGCATATATCATAGAAGCTAGCTGACTTCTGCCAATACTTCTAGATAAGAACTTCCTGAAACTTAAATCATATTCTTTCAGAATATGGTTTAGACTAGGAGTGGATTTTTCTGAATCAGAAGGAGATCCAACATTATTGGATAATTTTAAAAGTTTTTCTTTTAATTCAGAATTTTCCAACTCAAGCTTCTTTGTTTCAAATTCAAATAGCTTTTTCAGCTTTTTGTATTTGAGACTAATCTGAGACTTGAGTTCCAGAAGTTCAGTTAGACCGGAAACTAACTCATCTCTAGAAAGTTCAGAAAATACCTCTTCAGAATCTGATTCTGATGTAGATTCTGATTCGTCATCTTCTGTCGCCATCAGCGCACAGTTGGCCTGCTCATCTTCTGAATCATCTTCTGACTCATCCCAGGTTGCCATAAGACCTTTCTTCTTATGAAACTTTTTCTTGGGACTTTCCTTCTGAAGATTTGGACATTCATTCTTGTAGTGTCCAGGCTCATTGCATTCATAGCACATGACCTTCTTCTTGTCAAATCTTCTTTCATCAGAAGATTCTCCACGTTCAAATTTCCTTGAACTTCTGAAGCCTCTGAACTTCCTTTGCTTGGTCTTCCAGAGTTGATTTAGCCTTCTGGAGATCAGGGACAGTTCATCTTCTTCTTCAGATTCTGATTCTTCAGGATCTTCTTCTCTAGCCTGAAAAGCGTTAGTGCATTTCTTGATATTGGATTTTAATGCAATAGACTTACCTTTCTTTTGAGGCTCATTTGCGTCCAGCTCTATTTCATGACTTCTCAAGGCGCTGATAAGCTCTTCCAGAGAAACTTCATTCAGATTCTTTGCAATCTTGAATGCAGTCACCATAGGACCCCATCTTCTGGGTAAGCTTCTGATGATCTTCTTTACGTGATCAGCCTTGGTGTATCCCTTGTCAAGAACTCTCAATCCAGCAGTAAGAGTTTGAAATCTTGAAAACATCTTTTCAATGTCTTCATCATCCTCCATCTTGAAGGCTTCATACTTCTGGATTAAAGATAGAGCTTTAGTCTCCTTGACTTGAGCATTTCCTTCATGAGTCATTTTCAAGGACTCATATATGTCATAGGTCGTTTCCCTGTTAGATATCTTCTCATACTCAGCATGAGAGATAGCATTCAGCAAAACAGTTCTACATTTATGATGATTCCTGAAAAGCTTCTTCTGATCATCATTCATTTCTTGCCTTGACAGCTTTACGCCACTGGCATTTACTGGATGTTTGTAACCATCCATCAGAAGATCCCATAGATCACCATCTAGACCCAGAAAGTAACTTTCCAGTTTATCTTTCCAGTATTCAAAGTTTTCACCATCAAATACCGGCGGTCTAGTATAACCATTGTTACCGTTGTATTGCTCAGCAGAGCCAGATGTAGATGCAGGTGTAGGTGTAGACTTTTCACTTTCATCAACCATCTTTTACTGAAGCGTTTTTCTCTTCCTGAATCTTTTCTAAACACGGTTAAGTGCTTGCACCTTTGAACCGGCGCTCTGATGCCAATTGAAGGATAGAAAAACACTTAGAAAGGGGGGGATTGAATAAGTGTGACTTTAAATCTTGGACGATAAAAATAAATTGCACAATTATTTTTATCCTGGTTCGCTGTTAACGAAGCTACTCCAGTCCACCCCCGCAGAGATGATTTACCTCAACCTGAGGATTTAATCCACTAATCGCACGGATTACAATGGTTTTCCACTTAGTCCACGACTAAGTCTTCTAGAGTATCCTGATCACAACTTGATCACTCCAGGAACAACTGCTTAGACAACTTCTAAGACTTTTCTAGAGTCTACTGATCAACCTGATCACTCTAGTTACAAACTGCTCAGCCAACTGCTAAGACTTCCTAGAGTATACTGATCACACGATCACTCTAGTTCCTTACAACTTAATGTAATCTATTCAAGAGTTTACAAATGCTTCTTAAAAGCTATAATCACAAACTGTGATATTTCTCTTAACGTTTAAGCTTAATCTCACTAAGATATTACAACAGCAATGTAGTGAGTTGATGAAGATTCTGAGCTTTGATTGAAGAGCGTTTCAGCAAGTTTATTTTCGTTCAGAGTTGTTAAGAATTGGTAACCTTGCTTCTCATCAGAACTTCATATTTATAGGCGTGGAGAAGATGACCGTTGAGTGCATTTAATGCTTTGCGTGTTCCGTACAGCATTGCATTTAATGTTATACGCTTTTGTCAACTACCTCGAGCCTTGTCCACGCTGTGTCTACTGACGTAGCCTAGAATAGCTTTTAACGTTCCTTTTGTCAGTCAGCGTAGCTTGCCACTTGTACTTTCTTCTGATCTGATGTTTGTGAATACAACGTTTGAATATCATCAGAGTCAAACAGCTTGGTGCATAGCATCTTCTGATCTTCTGACCTTGAAGTGCTTCTGAGCGTGATACCATCAGAACTTCAGTGCTTCTGTTCTCTTGTTCTTCTGATGCTTCCATAGACCCATGTTCTGATTCTGCTTCGACCATCTTCTGATGTCTTGCCAGACCATGTTCTGATGTTGCATGCTGAACCATTTGAGACACAACTTCTGAGCGCTGAATTATGCGTACTCTTTATATATATTTCCTGAAAGGGAAATTGCATTGGATTAGAGTACCATATTATCTTAAGCAAAATTCATATTATTGTTATCATCAAAACTAAGATAATTGATAAGAACAAATCTTGTTCTAACATCTATTAGGACCTAGATTCTAGACATAGGGTTTTGTCTTGATAATTGTTCAGGACATGGGTCTCTCAATACCAGCAAGGGAATATTATGAATGGTGCAATCAAGAAACACGTCATAAGTGTGTAAAACGTGTCTGTGCATGCACATTTATTTGAACCAACATTTCAGGAGAACTGGTCCATAGTCAATAAAGCATTTAAAACTGACTTGAATAGTGTATAGTTATTTGTGTGATGTTGTCTTTCTCAAATAACGTTCTTCTTTGACCAAGACCATCATTACTTTCCAAGATCAATATTTCCTAAGTAACTGCACAACTATTTAAATAGGTCATCTATTTTCTCTTCTCATTTTATATCGTTTTTCTCTCTAATTTTGCCCATGGCATTTGTTCGGGTATGAGTGAGTACTGTCTGGATATGGTTCTGTGTGTTAGCTAGAGATTTCGAATAATGTGTATATTCTTCGAAAATATAAGTTTAGGAGGAAGAATGGCTTTGAATGGCTATTTTTGAGAATGTTATATATTATGAAGGTTCCTAAATCGAAGCTGAATTGAGATAGGTAGCCTTCGAAACCTTAAGTAGTCTTCGAAACACAAAGATTGTTGAGACTTAAGGTATTTTGATACATTCTCATGAAGGACATGTTGTCACGAATCGAATAAGATTCGAGCGGGAAGGTTTGAAATTCGAAAAGTTCCGTTTGAATCAAGGAGGACATGTGGAGCCCCAGGAATTCGAAGCGCATGCATGTAGGCAACGTGGCATTTCGCTAGTATAGGACCGTTAGGGTCGAATTAGTATAAACAAGGGTCTTAGTGGTAGGATACAGGGGTGTTCATTTTATACAAATTACTCACAAATAACTCAAGTATCAAGCGTTAGAGAAAGAGTTTTCGCTGAGAAATGTACGTGTAACACCAACACCTTATCTATGTTTATCTTTCTATTATAAGATCGAAGTATTTTAATTTCCTTTGCTTTCTCGTCAAGTATTTTAATATTTATAGTTTAATTTCTGTTACATTTCTGTCAAAGTCATTTACGATTATTGTCTAACCAATTTATGTTTCATTGCATTTTTACTTAGTTTTACTTTGTAGTTATTTATAGATCCGCATCATTAATTTATAAAAAACCAAAACCAAGAAAGTATGAACCAAATCATCATAAAAGACAGCTTTTCGACACATGTCCTAGGATCAATCTAGTCGATCCTGCAAGTAACCAAAGCATATTTATAATTTACAGGACTAGCGGTTGTTTACCGGGAATCACCGTAAACAAATTGGCACGCCCAGTGGGACGGTGTCAAAAGTTGTCATTTAAATTTTTTGTTTGTTTTAACTTATAGGTTTAGAACATATTAGAACCTTGTATGAACCTTAGGAGTGGTAAATCTACCAGCAATTCACAGCCAATTCCTAAACGTAAGTACAAAAAGAAAATGTTCAATTCAACCAGTGAACGGGGAACTCAAGATCCCCCACAAGGGTCAGGTGCAGTTGCTGCAAGTACCACAAATGTTTCGACCTCCATGCCAGAATCCCAGGCAATACCCACATCGACTGGGTTAGCGGCGTAAGTAGTTCCCAAGCCATGCCCGAATCTACATCGATGTCAACAGGGACGATAGTTGTACTTAGTTCGACTACGGGACCGCCCTTCATAAGTACAAAAAAAATCCCACATTTTTCGACAAATTTTGCAAGTCAGGGACCACCATTCACCCCTTGACCAACAGGATTCGAAGGTTATAGACCTTGGAACCCACAACCTTATGGAAAGTCAGCGTCCTATATGACAGGACTCCAGGGTGGCGGACCTACATATACATAACCTGTTACGGCAACCTTTTCGCTGAATGTAGGTTCTGTTGGTCGAAGTGTACAAAATCTAAGCCCGTCGGGCCAAATGCCTACATTGACTACCAATAATCAAGCAGCATTTAGGCAATAGATGGATGCAAGCAACCATTACATGGTGGGTGTACTTGCTCGAGAGATGGGTTCAATCTTTTCTCCCTTAATAAAAAACACTAATAGGACTAACCAAGATAATGTTGATACATACCAACGATTGTGCACACAAATGGGGCGTATAGCAGATTTCTTAGGAGCCCCTCAAACTTCTACTCGACGGAGAAATAACCAGGTTGTAATTCAGAGAGACGAACCAGTCATAGAGCCTGTCCTAGAACCAGTTCGACCTCCTAGACAAAGGCATGATGCAACAAACCCGTGGGCAGAGTTAGAACAACAAACCCAGAGAAATAATGCTATTCGATAGGAAATTCCTGAGGAACAGCCTAGGGTAGTTATGGTCAATAGGGAGCAAAATGAATATGAAGTAATACATAGGGTTAGGAGAGATAACATGACAACGGAAAATAACTTAACAACCCTTATTGAGAGGATTATGGCT
This sequence comes from Vicia villosa, assembly GCF_029867415.1. Classification (NCBI taxonomy): domain Eukaryota; kingdom Viridiplantae; phylum Streptophyta; class Magnoliopsida; order Fabales; family Fabaceae; genus Vicia; species Vicia villosa. The sequence continues at coordinate 33,127,181 of NC_081186.1, forward strand.
AATAACGACCTTAACACTGGACTTCGCCGCCCCAACTACACTTCCCCTGTAGCAGATTATATTCTGCAAACTGAATTGCCAAGAGGTACCAAAGTGCCCAAATTTACAAAGTTTTCAGGGGATACTAGTGAATCGACTGTGGAACACATAGCCCGATATTTGACGGAAGCAGGTGATTTAGCGAATAGTGAGAACTTGAGAATCAAATATTTCCCTAGTTCGTTGACAAAAAATGCTTTTACATGGTTCACCACCTTACCTCCAAATTCCATAGATACATGGGCTCATCTGGAGAGAATGTTCCATGAACAGTTTTACATGGGACAAACCAAGACCAGTTTGAAAGAACTGGCTAGCATTAAGAGGAAATTCACAGAGCCTATAGATGATTATTTGAATAGGTTCCGTTTATTGAAATCAAGATGTTTCACAGTTGTACCGGAACATGAATTGGTCGGAATGGCCGCAGACGGCTTGGACTATTCAATTCAAAAGAAGTTAGATACTTAATATTTGAGAGATATGGCCCAGTTGGCAGATAGGTTCCGACAAGTCGAACGACTGAAAGCTGAAAAAGGCCAGAGCAAATAAGAATGATAAGAAAGAGAGAGTGGCCTATGTTGAGGCTGAAGATGTCGAAGTTGAAGCCTTTGATGACTCATATGGTTTTGACGAAGTCGAAATAGATTTGGCTGAATTAAAAGAGGCACCTCCATATTCTTGTAAATTGCTCACTCCTTCAAATGGGAAAAACCCTGTCGAAGCAGATAAAAATGACAAATTCCCAAAGAAAACATACACTTTTGACGTCACTAAGTGTGACGAAATTTTTTATTTATTAGTAAAAGATGGCTAAATGATAGTACCTCCTAATTCTAAAATTCATCCATTAGAATAACGGAAGAAACGAGGTTTCTGTAAATATCATGGATTTTTGGGCCATAAAACCTCATAATGTTTTCTTTCCAGGGATCTGATTCAAAATGCTATCAAAGATGGTTGTTTGAAGTTTGCTGACAAAGGAAAAAAACAACATGAAGGATAATGCTGATCCCCTCAATATCGCTGACACCAACTATGTTTAACCTGTGGATATTAACATGGTGGATGTGACTGAGGCTGATATCACAGACTGGGAGATGGTTTCAGCAGGAAAGCAGGCTACTGAAAGCCTAAGTAACAACATGATCTTCAATACTAAAGTTGGAGGTTTGTTCAATTAAAAGACCACTGAAGGTCTTGTAGAGAAAACAAGTGAGGCCACTGAGGACCTTAGGCTGAAGCTACAAAAAATAAAGATTTCTAAGGTTCCTCCGGCAGGAGTCAACATGGTGAATGTTGGACAGCCCTTGTCTGAAATTGAAGAAGTAGAAAGATGTCTGGTACGGGAGAAGGAAAAAGGGGATTACGGAAATCCAAAGGCAAATGAGAGTATGAAGTACTATCTTTGGAGGTTCCATGAGAAGAATGCTGGACGAATGCTAATGTGTCCAAGGTGCTCAATCATGCTGAATCGAAGGGTCCAAGCAAACTACAAAAGGGCCCAACGGATCAATGGGCAAGGACACTAGAGGCAAGAAAACCAGTTGTTGAAGGTTTACCCAACGCCTGGTGAAAATCTCTTGAGTTTTCTGGTTTGTTGTCATAAGGCGAATTCTGAAATCATCATGTGTCCCAGGTGTGGGGCAGTTTATGATAGCCAGGTGGCGGAAATGTTTGAAAGGATGTCGTTCTCCACTGGTTGGGACATGCAGGGGATAAATCCCAGTATGTATGTTTTTGATAATCGAGGAGTATCGAAAAGACCTGATAGCCCTCATCCAAAGGCTCGAAGGGTAACATTTAAACTCCCAACAGAGGTGTCCGTAGACAGGTGGATACAAGCTGGCACAGGGAATAATAAATGAAGGAACTTCGACCAAGATGGAAGAACAGCCATGGCGTACAGGAGACAATTCCAGACGTCCAATCGAGAGATGTACAGGCTCGAGAGCTATAAGGGCAAGAATCCAATGTCCAGGTCTCAATGGAGGAGACACCAAAGGATGAAAAAGGCTGAAAAAGAGTCGAAGGTAAAAGAAGTTGGAGAATCTAGTAGTAGCAAAGTCCCATTGCAGGGGGCAAAAACAAACAAACCTCCTATGGAGCACAAGTTGTTCAGTTCAGAGAATGAAAAGTTGGAAGAGAAGGCGCAATCCAGTCCGTTGAAGGAAGAAGATATGATGACAGATGACTTCAATTCTGACGGAGTTTCGTCTATTAACATTAACTGCAACGTAGTGTCAGTTCTCCCTCATGAGTATTATCAGGAGATAGAAGTCGAAGATTGTGAGGAGGCTGACGAAGAAGAAATGGCGAAGCATAGACCAATATGTTACTATATGCTGAACAATGGTGCAGTCGAGGAGAAAAATGCTTTCTTTGAAAGGCATGATCAAGGAATGCGGAATCATTTGAAACCTCTCTACATAAGAGCCAAAATTGAAAATGTGGGCATCAACAAAGTCCTTGTTGATGGAGGGGCAGCAGTGAACTTAATGCCCCAATATATGCTGAAAAGGATTGGGATGTTCGACACAGACATAAAGCCACATAGCATGGTCTTGTCCAACTATGAAGGAAAAGTGGGGCATACTTTGGGAGTTATCCAAGTAAACCTTACTGTGGGTTCAGTCATAAGGCCCACCATGTTCATGGTAATACCAGCAAAAGCAAACTATAACCTTTTACTAGGAAGAGAATGGATCCATGGAGTGGCTGTTGTGCCTTCAACAATGCACCAAAGGTTGACTATCTGGGGAGAAGATGGGATAGTCGAAAACATAGAAGGAGACCAGAGTTACTACATGTCTGAAGTGAATCAAGTCGACAAAACAAGCTTCGACAAAAACCTGGCCAACATAGGCCCATGTCAGGCAGCAGAGGAGATATACTCCTTAAATAAGAATGCTTTGTACTATTTATCTCTTCACCCTACTGGATTTTAATGGAATAGAGAGATAATAGGATATCCGAGGAGACGGAGCACATCGAAGGACTGCCTGGAACACGACCAACTGGCTGGGACGAAGATGTTGAATATGTCTGAGTCATCCTTCTTCAAAAAGATTTCGGCTTACATAGCCGAGAATAAAAGAAAAGCGGCTTTAGAGGCCCACATATCAAACATGGCTGTCGAAGCCATACAGAAAGAATTAGAAGTATCGGGTCCAGGGGTGCATTTTATCCCAAAATCCCCTGACGCAAAGAACTCGGACGAACAGGTTTCAAGCGAACAAACAAGACAAAGACTAGACGCCGTTTATGATGAGGAACCCTTGGGATTCGAAAAAGATCCGATGGAACCAAATGTAAAGATGTTGGCTCAGGACCCAGTCGAAGAAGTAGACCTTGGAGACGGGAGCTCGAAGAGGGCCACATATATCAGCGTGAAATTAGCACCAGCCTTAAAAACAAAGGTCATTGCGTTACTAAAAGAAAATAAAGATTGCTTCGCTTGGGACTATGATGAGATGCCTGGTTTAGAGAGAGAGTTGTTCGAATTAATATTTCCAATAAAAGAAGGGAAGAAACCCATCAAGCAAACCCCAAGAAGATTCGCACTAGAAATCCTCTCGAAGATTAAAACAGAGGTCGAAAGGCTTCTTCGCTGCAAATTCGTTAGGACTACACGGTATGTCGAATGGATTGCTAATATAGTACCTGTTATTAAAAAGAATGGTTCTTTGAGGGTTTGTATAGATTTTCGTGATTTAAATGCAGCAACCCCTAAAGACGAATATCCTATGCCTGTGGCAGAGATGTTAGTAGACTTAGCCGCAGGCTTTAAATACCTAAGTATGTTAGATGGGTATTCCGGATATAACCAAATCTTCATTGCAGAAGAGGATGTGTCCAAAATAGATTTTCGATGTCCTGGGGCAATAGGCACCTATGAATGGGTCGTTATGCCTTTTGGTTTGAAAAATGCTGGGGGAACTTATCAAAGAGCAATGAATTCTATATTTCATGATTTTATAGAAACTTTCATGCAGGTATATATAGATGACATTGTCATAAAATCTGTTTCAGATGACAGTCATCTCAATCATCTCCGCCAATCATTCGAAAGAATGAGAAAACATGGCTTGAATATGAACCCCCTTAAATGTGCTTTCTTTGTGCAGGTTGGAGATTTCTTGGGCTTTGTGGTCCATAAGAAGGGGATAGAAATTAATCAAAATAAAACAAAGGCCATTATGGATACGAAGCCACCGTCCACAAAGAAGGAGTTACAGTCACTATTGGGAAATATAAACTTCATGAGAAGATTCATCTATAATTTAAGTGGACGAACGCAAGACTTTTCCCCTTACTCCGTCTGAAGCAAGGAAGATTCAAATGGAGTGTTGAGCATCAAGAAGCTTTCGAAAAAATAAAGCAGTATTTGATGCACCCACCCATCATGTTGCCTCCAAATGGGAAGAAACATATGAGATTGTACATATCAGCATCTGATACTACCATAGGTAGCATGCTGGCACAAGAAGATGAAAATGGCATCGAAAGAGCCATTTATTACTTAAGTAGGGTACTTAATGACGCAGAGACTAGGTATACTGCCATAGAAAAACTCTGCCTTTGTTTATATTTCTCTTGTATAAAACTTAAGTATTATATAAAACTAGTTGATATTTATGTTTCGTCTCATTTTGATGTTATTAAACATATGCTATCTAAACCAATATTGCACAGTCGAATCGGTAAATGGGCTTTAGCCCTCACTGAATATTCTTTAACCTTTTGCCATCTTAAAGCAATGAAAGGACAAGTCATATCAGACTTTATTGTAGACCATGCAGTGGTCGAAAACCCTCAACAATATGTTGAATTAAAACCTTGGAAGTTATTTTTCGATGGTTTAACCCACAAAGAAGGGAGTGATACTCATAATTTCTCCTGAAGGAATTCCAACAAAACTCAAGTACAAAATCGTAGGTCCTCTATGCTCTAACAACGAAGCAGAATATGAAGCATTGCTTGTAGGACTTGAAGCCTTGTTGGAGTTGGGGGCAACCAGAGTCGAAATTAAAGGAGATTCTGAATTAGTCATAAAGCAGCTGACAAAAGAATACAAATGTATAAAAGAAAACTTGATCATGTACTTTGTTATGACGAATAGGCTACTTAAAAAATTTGAATATGTGGATTTGAAACATATCCCAAGGATAAAAAATCAAGAAGCAAATGACTTGGCACAACTAGCTTCAGGGTATAAAGTGTCAAAGGAAAAGCTAGAAGAATTAATTGAAGTAAGAGGAAAGGCAATGGCAACAAGATTGTCTCCAACCGACCTAGAAAATACATAATTGGGCTTTGCCAATGAGGAAGAATTCGAAGTATTAAACATAGATTCTCTAGCAGACACGGATTGGAGTAGTCTGATCGTCAACTACTTGAAAGATCCTTCGACAGACATAGAAAGGAAAGTGAAATATAGAGCCTTGTCATATTTCCTGATGGGGAACGAATTGTTCAAGAAGACTCCTGAAGGGGTTTTATTGAAATGCCTTGGCGAAACAGGAGCTTATCTAGCACTATCAAACGTACATAGTGGAGCGTGTGGAGCCCATCAAGATTGGCATAAAATGAAATGGATTTTGTTTCGTTATGGAATGTATTGGCCTACTATGTTAAAAGATTGCATAGATTTCGCCAAGGGTTTCCATGAATGCCAGGTACACGCAAGTATCCAACATACTCCTGCTAATGAATTAAGTTCAATCATTAAGCCATGGCCTTTCAGAGGTTGGGCATTAGATCTAATTGGAGAAATTCGACCCGCTTCATCTAAAGGTCAGAGATATATCTTGGTAGGAATAAATTATTTTACCAAATGGGTCGAAGCAATACCACTAGCCAACGTGGACCAAGAGGTTGTGATTGAATTCATTCAAAAACACATATTATATAGATTTCGAATCCCAGAGAGTATAACCATAGACCAAGGATCAGTGTTTACTGGTCGAAAGATGCAAGAATTCGCGAAAGAAATGGGATTCAAATTACTCACTTCCACACCTTATTATGCTCAAGCAAATGGACAAGTAGAAGCAGCCAATAAAGTGATAATAGGTTTGATAAAGAAACATGTAGAGAAGAAACCTAAGAATTGGCATAAAACTTTAGAGCAAGCGCTCTGGTCTTGTCGAACATCACCCAAAGAAGCATCCAACACTACGCCATTTCAACTTACATTTGGACATGACGCAGTGTTACCGGTTGAAATATACCTGCAATCAATCAGAATTCAGAAACAAGAAGAGATTCCCCCAAACATGTACTGGGAAATGATGATGAATGAATTGGTGGATCTAGACGAAGAAAGGTTGCGAGCATTGGAGATGATAAAGAGACAAAAAGAAAGAGTAGCAAGAGCATATAAAAAAAGTGAAAGGTAAAGTGTTTGTTAATAATGATTTAGTTTGGAAAGTCATTTTGCCTATGGATCTAAAGAATCAAGCTTTAGGTAAATGGTCTCCACATTGGGAAGACCCTTTTCGAATTTTAAAAGTGTTTTCAAATAATGCTTATGAAATAGAAGAACTAGCAGAGGATCGTAGGATTCTAAAAGTAAATGGAAAATATCTAAAAAGATATAAGCCAGTTATGCATGAAGTCAAGATTGCGAAAACATAGCGAATAAAGATTAATGTTACGGATAAAATGGTGAATATTTCGCCAAGATGGCTTTATCCATAGCAAATTTACAACATAGAGTAAGCAAATAAGAAAGCCTGAAGATATGCAAGTTAACATATAAACCAGAAAAGATGTTCATTAATAAAAGTGGCTGACATATTTGAGCCTAGATTACAAAAGGGGCTAATATAGTAAAGCCCAAATGAGAGTAGAACATCACAAAAAGATAATGAAATAAAAAGTCTACGAAGTCTTCAAGTTTTCTTTAGTTAACCTGAAGATGCAAGTCCTCCAGGCTTAGCGAGGGGCAACTCTCAGCCTCAAAGGCATCAAAAGACCCTGTTATGCGCAGTATTCTGGCTACCCCTAGTTTAACAAAGATATGGGACAAGAGTCGTCCATAAGGAAGACAGAAGTGAAGGATAGAAAAACACTTAGAAAGGGGGTGTTTGAATAAGTGTAGTCTAAAAACTTGAACGATAAAAACAATATGCACAATTATTTTTATCCTGGTTCGTTGTTAACTAAACTACTCCAGTCCACCCCCACGGAGTGATTTACCTCACCTGAGGATTTAATCCACTAATCGCAACAGATTACAATGGTTTTCCACTTAGTCCGCAACTAAGTCTTCTAGAGTATCCTGATCACTCCAGGAACAAATGCTTAGACACAAGCTAAGACTTTCTTAGAGTATCCTGACCACCACGTGATCACTCTAAATACAACTGCTTAGACACAAGCTAAGACTTCCTAGAGTATCCTGATCAACACTTGATCACTCTAGTTTCTTACAAATTAATGTAATCAAATAAGAGTTTTACAATGCTTCTGAAAAGCTATAATCACAACAGTGATATTTCTCTTAACGTTTAAGCTTAATCTCACTAATATATTACAACAACAATGTAGTGAGCTTTGATGAAGATGAAGTTTCTGAGCTTTGAGTTTGAACAGCGTTTCAGCAAGTTAATTGTTAGCAAATCGTCAACCTTGCTTCTCATCAGAACTTTATATTTATAGGCACTTTGAGAAGATGACCGTTGGGCGCATTTAATGCTTTGCGTATTCCGTACAGCATTGCATTTAATGTTTCACGCTTTTGTCAACTACCTCGAGCCTTGTTCATGCTGTGTCTACTGACGTTGCCTTTAATAGCTTCCAACGTTCCTTTTGTCAGTCAGCGTAGCCTGCCACCTGTACTTTCTTCTGATCTGATGTTTGTGAATAAAATATTTGAATATCATCAGAGTCAAACAGCTTGGTGCATAGCATCTTCTTGTCTTCTGACCTTGAAGTGCTTCTGAGCGTGATACCATGAGAACTTCAGTGCTTCTGCTTCTGATCTCAAGTTCTTCTGATGCTTCCATAGACCCATGTTCTGATTCTGCCTTGACCATCTTCTGATGTCTTGCCAGACCATGTTCTGATGTTGCATGCTGAACCTTCTAAGACAAAGCTTCTGAGCGCTGATTTGTGCATACTCTTTATATATTTCCTGAAAGGGAAATTGCAATGTATTAGAGTACCACATTATCTCACACAAAATTCATATCCTTGTTATCATCAAAACTAAGAATATTGATCAGAACAAATCTTGTTCTAACAATCTCCCCCTTTTTGATGATGACAAAAACATATATAAATGATATGAATTTGCGATCAGAAAGAGCAGACGGGTAAAGACAAATTACACAGCTATAGCATAAGCATGTGAATATGTCTCCCCCTGAGATTAACAATCTCCCCCTGAGATGAATAATCTCCCCCTGAAATTAATACTAGAAGAATTTTATTAAGAAAAGACTTCCCTGATTATTTCGGTAGAGACGTTCACAGTGCTTGATCTTCAGAACATTCATTACTTCTGATTTCTGCTTCCATAGGACAGCTTCAGAACATTGAATTTCTTTAGATCCTCAGAACATTCACAGCTTCTGACTTTTGCTTCCATCGGACAGCTTCAGAACTTGAATTTCTTTGATCTTCAGAACATTCACAGCTTCTGACTCTTGCTTCCATTGGGACAGCTTCAGAACTTGAATTTCTTTGATCTTCAGAACATTCACAGCTTCTGACTTTTGCTTCCATCGGACAGCTTCAGAACTTGAATTTCTTTGATCTTCAGAACATTCATAGCTTCTGATTCTTGCTTCCATTGGGACAGCTTCAGAGCTTGAATTTCTTCTTACATCACTTCATGCTAGATTGTATCAGAACATTGTTGAATGTACCAGAGCTTCATCAGAGCATCTCTACATCCTGAAATGTTACAGAACAAAACTAAACGACAAAAGTCAGCATGAATGAATCAGAACATAAAATATGTTTCAGAACACATAATATGTATCAGAGCCATATAAGCCATATAGAATGTATCAGAACAAATAGACATAATGTTTCAGATCATATTCTATCATCAGAATATCTGAACATTCTTCCTTCTTGCTTCTGATTCTGAAGCTTCATAGCACTCAGCTTGCTTCAAGAATCCAAGAACTTGATTCATCTTGTTGCTTCTAATGTTGATCTTGAATCTTCGATTCCTGCAATAACACAACTTAAAGTGTAGAACTTTGCAAGTTCTGTTAGTAAAGCAACTGATTAAATCAAATCATTTATCACATATTTCTCCCCCTTTTTGTCATATCATCAAAAACATAAAAGATTCAGATAAAAACAAAAAGAAACACACGGAAGAAAAAGGATGATTTTCATTGAAGTTCAAACAGACAAGTACAGAAGTACACGAAGAGAAGGAAGACAAGATGCACAAAACAGATGCAGCAAAAGCAAAAACAAAACAACAAAGACTCAATCTAAGACGACCCTAGCCTTGACAAGATCTTGGCCAGCATCTCTTGAACCCCATTGTTGTGCTCATTCTGCTTCTCTATGAAAGCTCTAAACTCAGCATTGACTGAGCTTTGCTCATCCTGGTTCTTCTGAAGAACTTCCAGAGTCCTTGCAAGACGGGAAGGTTCATCAGAAGAAGCTTCACAGCTTCTATCCACAGGGATGGCATTCTGATCTGTAGCTTCCATTGATAGATCATTTGCAGGGATTTCCTAAACGGGAACTGATTCAGCAACATGATCTTCAGCGTCTGCTTCTTGCATTAAAGCATCTCCATAATCTGCAGCTGGAATCTCAGAATCTCCATTCTCAAGTGCCTGAAGAATGGCAGCTAGATTCCTGGGAGCAGAAGGACCTTCAACTTCTGGTAGGTCAACAACTTCTGGAATGACCAAGCTTAGGTCTTCCTTAGAAGGGTTTTCCCTCAGAAAGTCAAAGAGGGTCTTGAAATCCCCAAGTAGAACAAGATATTGAGGTATCCAGACCACAATCTCCCTGCAAGGGTTGGCTTCCAATGCAGCAGCCAATCTTGCTACTTCCAATTCATCCACAAACTGCTTCTCCTCAGCAGCAACACAATTTCTGAGAGGATGGTAGTATATACCATTATCACCCTCCAGAAGGTAACCAGGGTAACCAGGGGCAGCATCCACTAGTCTTTTCTGTACTCCCATTGCTTCTACTTGAAAATCCTTGCGAAATCTTCTCCAGAGATTTCTTGTAGAAATATAATCCAGACCATTTAGAAATGCATCCTTCAGAAGATCTAGACTGTTGATCACCTCATGTCTGAAAAGTTCCAGGTGGGTATAGGGTTCAGGTTCAGGCGGATTGAAGGTGAATTTGTAGTCAGGGTAGAGAAGACAGTAGGGTTTGGATTTTCTGGTAGGTAAGGGATGGGATATAGAAAATGAAGGTGCGGTGGATGAGGAAGAAGGGATATCTGAGAGAATGATTGATGAGGATGGAATATCAGAAAGGATAGGTTGAGAAGAGGATGGAGTATTTGTAAAGGGAATTGGTGAGAGAGATTTATCAGAAGGAGTTGGGGGAAGAATACTTAGAGGTGTGGGGTTTAGAATGGGAGAGGAGAAAGATGATGGAGAAGGATTTGGTAAAGTGAAGTTTACTTTTGGTTCAGATGGAGGTGATTGGAAAGATGGTTTAGGGACAGAAGGAGGTGGAGTAAAAACCTGCCTTGAGATTTGTACAGAAGAAGAAGATCTGGTTCTGCGAAAGGAATCTCTGATCCTTTTCTCCCTTCGTTCTTCAGAGTCCACCTTGTCAGGATCATAGGTGACTCTCAACTTCTTGGCTTTCTTAACCTCATATTCTCGGGCTTTTCTTTTTAGCCTATCCTTTAGTTCCTTCTGATCCTTCTTCAGAAGATCAGCTTTGGACGGAAGTACTCTGCCACGGATCCAAGCAGGATCAATATCTGATTGCTTTCTAACACAATCTTCCAGGTAAAGCTTGACAACCTGATGCAGTTCTTTTTGAAACAAAGAGGCAAAACCTTCAACAGCAACTCTTCTTGACAGGATGTCAGGAAAGCTTGTGCACACAGAAGGTACATTTTGAATGAGTTCCAGTCTGAACAAATCCACACCATTGAAAATGGGACCTTGAACTACTCCAAGAAAATGGGACGCATTGAGTTTTCTGATGGAGTCCAGCACTTTGCTTTCAATCAGAATGTCTGAAATCATTCTTCCAAAAGGAATAGTCGTTCTTGGAATATGAGGGTACTTTGCCCTTTCGTCTTCTCTTGACTCAAAGATAGAAGTCTTCAGATTCTCAAACAGAATATGAGAGATGTTGATCTCAGTCTTTTTGCCAATGTAGAAAAGAGTATACTTGTGATCTGGACTGATGTAGGAGGAGGAGAGCATCCTCTTTCTATGGTGAAGGGAACCCAGAATAATCTCAGCCCATACTTTATAAAACGACCTTAAGGTGCCTGTGTTATTGGAGTCAATCCCAAAAGTCTGAGAGATTTGTTGTTCAACTTTAGACCAATCAACTGTTGCATGTCGAAAACCAGACCAACCTTCTTCATCATTCAGATTGTACAGCTTCCTGATGAGCTTTTCAGTGATAACCACTTCATGCCCTAGCACGAATGAAATGATGGCAGTTGGGGTAACCGTGGCATGTACCCAGAAATCCTTCACAAGTTCAGGATAAATTGGACCAACCAATCTATCAAGATATTTAGACCATCCTTGCTCAAAGATTCTTGCATCACACTTAAAGCCATTTGCTTTTAGGTTGTTGATGTCCACAGCAGATTCACATAGAACTTCCAGTTCTTTCGTGGGTATTAAGCATGTTTTCAATGGAGCATACTCATATTTGCGTAGAAGGATCTGTGTAGAAGTGAGCCTTTCTTTTGAATTTGATGAACAAGAAGATGAGTTCATGATGATTATACTATGAGATCAAATCAAAAACTAGGGTTTGAAAAGAAATGCAACGAAGGGGATGCACAAAAGAGAGAGAAAGAGAGAAAAAGAGGGAATGAAGATGAAGCGGGTTATTTAAATGATTTGAAAATAAAGAAATCATTATGCATTTAATGAGAAATGACATTAAGAGAGAGAACACAGTAAATGAAATGATTTAACACAGTTACCTAGGTCGGCGTCTTTTCAACTACACGCTTTGTACTAACCGTACAGACACGTGTTCACCATCAGATAATAGATGACAGCTGTAAAATTTTTTAATAGACTTTACGCCTTCTGATCACTGCTTCTGATTGTCATTCTTAAGGAATGATCTTGTTCTGATAGGATCATCTTTCTTTCCGAGGATCACATCTTCTGAATGAGCTGAAGCAAGTCTAGGTGATCTTCTGACTGTTGGTTCTTCAGATATTCTCAGATTCTCTAAAGATGCAGCAACTTGATCTTCTGATCCATTGCTTCTGAGACTGCCAGCGTCTGCAGCTTTGCTTCTTGGTTCTACTGCTTCTGATATATCAATATCAAAATCTGCAAAATTCTCAAACTGCTTTGGTTTTTCAAGACCAAGCTTATCATCAAACCTGATATTGATTGATTCTTCTACAATCAATGTTTCAGTATTGTATACTCTGTAGCCTTTAGAGCGTTCAGAATATCCAAGAAGGAAACACTTTTGTGCTTTAGAATCAAACTTACCAAGATGATCTTTAGTATTCAGAATAAAACATACACATCCAAAAGGATGGAAATATGAAATGTTGGGCTTTCTGTTCTTCCACAATTCATAAGGAGTCTTATTTAGAATAGGTCTTATAGAGATTCTATTCTGAATATAACACGCAGTGTTTATTGCTTCTGCCCAGAAATGCTTAGCCATATTGGTTTCATTGATCATGGTTCTGGCCATTTCTTGTAGAGTCCTATTCTTTCGCTCTACAACTCCATTTTGTTGTGGAGTCCTAGGACAAGAGAAATCATGGGAAATACCATTTTCTTTGAAGAACTCCTCAAAGAATTTGTTTTCAAATTCACCACCATGATCACTTCTGACCTTTATGATTTTACACTCTTTCTCAGATTGGATCTGAGTGCAGAATTCAAAGAACACTGAATGAGACTCATCCTTGTGTTTCAAGAACTTTACCCATGTCCAGCGGCTATAATCATCAACGATGACTAATCCATATTTCTTCCCTCTGACAGATGCTGTTTTGACTGGGCCAAATAGATCAATGTGCAAGAGTTCTAACGGCCTTGAGGTAGAAACAACATTCTTAGACTTGAATGCAGGTCTGGAGAACTTGCCCTTCTGACATGCTTCACAAAGAGCATCTGATTTGTATTTCAGATTTGGGAGTCCTCTGACCAGATTTAGTTTGTTAATCTGAGAAATCTTTCTCAAACTAGCATGCCCTAATCTTCTGTGCCAGACCCATTGCTCTTCAGAAACAGACATAAGACAAGTTACCTTCTGCTTCTCAAGATCAGAAAGATCAATCTTATAAATGTTATTCTTCCTCTTGCCTGTAAATAGGATTGAGCCATCCTTCTGACTTACAGCCTTGCAAGACTTTTGATTGAAGATTATGTCATAACCATTGTCACTTAATTGACTTATGGACAATAAGTTATGCGTTAATCCTTCAACAAGAAGTACATTAGTTATGGAAGGAGAGTTACCAAGACTTATGGTTCCAGAGCCAATGATTTTGCCCTTCTGATCTCCTCCAAACTTGACTTCTCCACCTGGTTTAAGCACCAGGTCTTGGAATGTAGACCTTCTTCCCGTCATGTGTCGCGAGCACCTAGAGTCCAGGTACCATGACATTTTGCTTTTTGTTCTCTTTGCCGCCAAGGATATCTGCAACAGAAATTATCTTCTCCTTAGGTACCCACAATTTCTTGGGTCCTTTCTTGTTAGTTCTCCTCAAGTTCTGATTGAACTTGGGTTTAGCAAAATATTTAACAGGAGGAACAGCATGATATTCTTTAGGTTTGTCAGCATGATATTTCTTAGGATGTGTCACAAGCTTCTTGGTGTGAACAGTGTTAAACTTTTGTGCTTGTGAAGTGAGCCTAATATCATGTGCATGGCCATATTTGAACTGATCATACAATGACTTGTATGTGATCTTCAGATCATCAATAGGTTCAAATTTATTTGAGGTATCACCCTCATAGCCAAAACCAAACCTTCTGTTTCCAGAAACACCATATATCATAGAAGCAAGATGACTTCTGCCAATACTTCTAGATAAGAACTTTCTGAAGCTCGAGTCATATTCTTTCAGAATATGATTTATGCTAGGAATGGATTTTTCTGTTTCAGAAGGAGATCCACTATCTTTGGATAGATTTAAAACTTTTTCCTTCAGTTCAGAATTTTCCAATTCCAGCTTCTTAGTTTCAAATTCAAACTGCTTTTTCAGCTTTTTGTATTTGATACTAAGATGAGCCTTGAGTTCCAGAAGTTCTGTTAAACTGGAAACTAACTCTTCTCTAGATAGTTCAGAAAATACCTCTTCAGAATCTGATTCTGATGTAGATTCTGATCCATCATCTTCTGTAGCCATCAGCGCAAAGTTGGCTTGCTCTCCTTCAGAGTCTGATTCTGATTCTGATTCAGAATCATCCCATGTTGCCATAAGACCTTTCTTCTTATGAAACTTCTTCTTGGGATTCTCCTTCTGAAGTTTTGGACACTCGTTCTTGTAATGTCCAGGCTCATTGCACTCATAGCAGACAGCCTTTTTCTTGTCAGATCTTCTGTCACCAGAAGATTCTCCTCGTTCAAATCTCTTTGAACTTCTGAAGCCTCTGAACTTCCTTTGCTTGCTCTTCCAGAGTTGGTTTACCCTTCTGGAGATCATGGACAGTTCATCTTCTTCAGATTCTGATTCTTCAGGATCTTCTTCTCTAGCCTGAAAAGCGTTAGTGCATTTTTTAACATTAGATTTTAATGCAATAGACTTACCTTTCTTCTGAGGCTCGTTTGCGTCCAGCTCTATTTCATGGCTTCTCAGGGCACTGATAAGCTCTTCCAAAGAAACTTCATTCAGATTCTTGGCAATCTTGAATGCTGTTACCATTGGACCCCATCTTCTGGGTAAGCTTCTGATAATCTTCTTTACATGATCAGCCTTGGTGTAGCCTTTATCCAGAACTCTCAATCCAGCAGTTAGAGTTTGAAATCTTGAGAACATCTTCTCAATATCTTTATCATCCTCCATCTTGAAGGCTTCATATTTCTGGATTAGAGCAAGAGCTTTAGTCTCCTTGACTTGAGCATTTCCTTCATGAGTCATTTTCAAGGACTCATATATGTCATGGGCCGTTTCCCTGTTAGATATCTTCTCATACTCAGCATGAGAGATAGCATTCAGCAAAACAGTCCTGCATTTGTAATGATTTTTGAAATCTTTCTTTTGATCATCAGTCATTTCGCTTCTCGTGAGCCTTACACCAGTAGCTTTAACAGGATGTTTGTAACCATCCAACAGAAGATCCCATAAATCAGCATCCAGACCAAGAAAGTAACTTTCCAGTTTATCTTTCCAGTATTCAAAGTTTTCACCATCAAATACTGGTGGTCTAGTATAACCATTGTTACCGTTGTATTGCTCAGCAGAGCCAGATGTAGATGCAGTTGGATTTGTATGAACTTCACCAGCCATCTTTTACTGAAGCGTTTTTCTCTTACTGAATCTTTTCTAAACACGGTTAAGTGCTTGAACCTTAGAACCGGCGCTCTGATGCCAATTGAAGGATAGAAAAACACTTAGAAAGGGGGGGTTTGAATAAATGTAGTCTAAAAACTTGAACGATAAAAACAATATGCACAGTTATTTTTATCCTGGTTCGTTGTTAACTAAACTACTCCAGTCCACCCCCACGGAGTGATTTACCTCACCTGAGGATTTAATCCACTAATCGCAACAGATTACAATGGTTTTCCACTTAGTCCGCAACTAAGTCTTCTAGAGTATCCTGATCACAACCTGATCACTCTAGGAACAACTGCTTAGACACAAGCTAAGACTTTCTTAGAGTATCCTGACCACCACGTGATCACTCTAAATACAACTGCTTAGACACAAGCTAAGACTTCCTAGAGTATCCTGATCAACACTTGATCACTCTAGTTTCTTACAAATTAATGTAATCAAATAAGAGTTTTACAATGCTTCTGAAAAGCTATAATCACAACAGTGATATTTCTCTTAACGTTTAAGCTTAATCTCACTAATATATTACAACAGCAATGTAGTGAGCTTTGATGAAGATGAAGTTTCTGAGCTTTGAGTTTGAACAGCGTTTCAGCAAGTTAATTGTTAGCAAATCGTCAACCTTGCTTCTCATCAGAACTTCATATTTATAGGCACTTTGAGAAGATGACCGTTGGGCGCATTTAATGCTTTGCGTATTCCGTACAGCATTGCATTTAATGTTTCACGCTTTTGTCAACTACCTCGAGCCTTGTTCACGCTGTGTCTACTGACGTTGCCTTTAATAGCTTCCAACGTTCCTTTTGTCAGTCAGCGTAGCCTGCCACCTGTACTTTCTTCTGATCTGATGTTTGTGAATAAAATAGTTGAATATCATCAGAGTCAAATAGCTTGGTGCATAGCATCTTCTTGTCTTCTGACCTTGAAGTGCTTCTGAGCGTGATACCATGAGAACTTCAGTGCTTCTGCTTCTGATCTCAAGTTCTTCTGATGCTTCCATAGACCCATGTTCTGATTCTGCCTTGACCATCTTCTGATGTCTTGCCAGACCATGTTCTGATGTTGCATGCTGAACCTTCTGAGACAAAGCTTCTGAGCGCTGATTTGTGCATACTCTTTATATATTTCCTGAAAGGGAAATTGCAATGTATTAGAGTACCACATTATCTCACACAAAATTCATATCCTTGTTATCATCAAAACTAAGAATATTGATCAGAACAAATCTTGTTCTAACAAGAAGGGCTTGCCACGACGAGAGGTTAAGACAACTTCTGTGAGATTCTTGAAGATAATGAGAGGGATGTTAACTTTTATCTTAAGCAAGACACAATACATAAACTGGATATCCCACATCATTATGTTTTGCTGGTTCTCCTTTCGTGGGAGAAAATTCCCCACAAGAAGTTGGTGCCAGATTCTGCCCAACAAGGCAGAAAAAGCATGATTAGGACCAGTGAAGATGCTCCTTAAAACATCATAAATAGTTTTTCTATAAGGATCTTCATAAAGAGACCCAGCATTCTCACACTTCAGGACTCTGGAAATGAGCTTTACAGAGATGATTATAGGGGAACCAGAAACTTCGAAGCAGATGGTAATCTTTCCTTCTTGGTCCATTCTAAAACTGACATGCGCACGTCTTAATGAGACGTTTTGGAAAAGGCAAGTCATAATTAACTGACAATTATGACCTATAGAGTAATGGAACATCAAATCAAAACGAAGTGGCTACAAGGGATGTCTACATTGCGTGTGTGTAGTATCGAGGCAATTATGATGGCTAAAAAGGTGAAAATATATTAAATAGAAAATTTGCCAAGAAAAAAATGTCCATAATATTGCATGCCAAAAGTAGTTGAGAAGGAAAGATGTCCATTAATGTATTCGATTACAAAAAGAGTCAGCAGATAGGAGATACTTTAAAAGATTATTAGAATTGATTAATCACTAAAGTCATCAGGAAGATTGTTCTTCATATGGGAATACTGAGAAGCTAATATGGACAAACATCGTTCAATCGTAGCTTGTTGCTTCTTCAACTCTTCGATCTCTAGCTCCAATTCCTGGGCTGTTTCGATATGTCGAATGCCCATTTGGACCACTTCGTCTATCTCTTTGCGATTTAGCTTATGAATCTCATATCGACGGTCCTTTGCAACCTTCACTTTCCCTTGAAGATGTTCAATCTCTTGCTCCCAAGACTTGATATTCGCCTCACAGGTTTGGTACTCTTGTTGATACTTCGAACGTTCAAGCTCCAGAGTTTCGACTTTGACAGTTGATTCACCAGCAGCCTTCCATGAAGAGGTTTGAGTAGCTACTTTAGTGCTTAACTTTTGATTGAACTCTTGTTTTCAAAGATTATCTTATTGGATTTGGTCGAGTAAGAAACCTAGTGAAGCAATCACCTATGAAACCTCTTCAGAGACATTGAGCAGGTCCACTTTCTTTAGAAGATTCTTTAGCCCAAAACAGGTGGTAGCATCTTTTCTCAATACTTCGACAAGGTCAATGTCAAAAAACTTTTCCTTTATTTTTTGAAGGAGATTTTGGCTATCAGGTTCTGCGTTGTTATCCACAGAAATTGTCGAAGAGACTCCGTCTGTGAGAGAAGAACCTCTCTTTGCATTCATCATAGCTTTGAGGAAGCTCGTAGGATTAATAGTTTTAAGATGCTCCAATTCAGCTGAAGAAAGTGTAGAAGATGCATTGGTCGAAGTAGTTGCATGGACAACGGTCTTCCCAAAGGGTTGATTCTTTGTTTTTTCTTATTGAAGTTGGCTGGAAGCTCCATTCCTAGGTTCATTCTCAAGGTTAGTTTCCTCACTCCCCGTAGACTGTTCGACTTCTTCGCCAGTGTTAGACAGCTGAGGAATGTCTTCCATCTCAATGTTTTGATCGATGACTGGAGATGAATCATTTGAGCGAATACCTTCAGTATGTTCAGTGGAAGGGACATTTTTGGAAGGTTCATCATCTTCGATAACTGGAGAGAGAGCGGGTGAATTTCATTGAGGAATAGCTGCGACGAAAATTACAGTACATCAAAACGAAAGCTATTGAAAGAAAATTGCTGGTAAATACAAGGAATATAAAAGTATACCTTGAAAATCATCAATATCGAAAGAGGGATCTGATGTCTTAAGGTCAGAGGTAGCAGTACCCACACCGTCCTACAAGTTTAGAAGGGTTTTACTCAAATTAAAGGTTAGAATGGGCTCGAAATATGACTTTCGCCGACAGGTATGGTTCTAGTTATCTTTCGAGGCTGACCGTCGGAGGAGATTTTGTCATTCGAAGACGTAGGCTTCGAAGTCCCAGATCCTTTTCCTTTAACTGAGGAGGCAGTAACCTTCTGTCTTTTCTTCATCGCTAGTTTGGAATGAGGAGGAGACCTATCTTCGTCATCTGAGGCAATGGTAGCACTTGTAGTCGAAGCTTTCCGTATGGGAGGTGTTGGAGGCTTTGTATTCTGGAAATAATTATGTCAGAAGTTTAAATGTTATTAGAATAAAGCATAAATTACAAGGCGAAGATACTTACCACAGGCTTTTTTCCAGGATCCTTGGAATCTTCCCCACTTGCTTTCTTACCTCTCGAAGCTGTAATAGCTTTACGGGCAGCAGCGTCTTTGATAACTCTTTTCCGACTAAGGGCTGTAAGCAAAACAAAATAAGTTAGTATAAAGACAAAGAGAAGAAATTCCAATCAAAATATTATCCAGTTCCCAACCTTCAGGTATTGAAGTCAAAACACTAACGTGCTCCAGACTTATGTGAAGATGTCCTTTGAAATTATCCAAGGTATGCTTAGTCGGAACCACTCATTCGGCACGTTTTTTGGATTGTTCGCAAAGAATTTTGGGGACATTCCCACACACAAACTAGTTTGGGAAAGGAGGGCTTAAAGCCACACCAAAGTCAGCATTGGTAGTGGAGGTAACTTAGGAGGATATAGTTTGAAATCCACTTCATAACGTTGTTCGGGATGAACATACGTGGGCAGTTTCAACTTCTCCAGTTTATTAGAAAACTTTTCGCGTAAAGTAATTGCAGCTTCACGAACGGCCCGACTAAGATCATTGGGTCTATAGATAGTTTCAAAGATTTTTTTGAAAGCTTGGATTTCTTTAATATGCGTTGAAATACCTTTTTGGAAGCGCTCTTGCACGGCAGCAAAAGCCTCAGTTAGTTCTTGTGAAAGACCAGCGACATCGAAGATCTGGTTGTCATAATATTCAGCCCACCACTGATGAAAGTATATAGTGGAATAAAATGCAGGTTCGAAAGAAATAGGAGAAAGGGTTGTGACGCCAACATATCTGGCGATTTTGGATGCATAGTTTTCTTTAGTTGAATGCATGGTATGCAGACACATATGGCTCATTTTGTCATACATGCACTTGGGTTTAAGCTGAACAAGCCCAAATTGCCTCGACACAATATTGGGTTGATAGCTGAGAAGGCAACAATGGCTCTTTGTCATCTGCAGTCGATGATACAACATCTTAGGAGTTAGGAAAGCTTCCCAAATAGCCATTGATCTAGCTTGTTGATCCAGAGAAGGTGCAGGAAACTTTCATGTGAACCATTCAGGGCCTATTTCTCTTTTCACAAATGGAGCCATCAAGGGACTAAAATGATAGCGTTTAGCAAACATCATGATATACGCTCGAAATGCTTCAGGCAGTTTTCCTCCTTCTTTTGGAGGAGTTAGGTTAGCAAGTCTTGTTCCTTCGACTGTTCGGTTTTGAATGATTATGTCTTCTTCGTCAACAATACCTTTGTTTGGGAGAAAAGCTTCTAAGGTGTCGTTAAGCCACAACTGCAATAACCAGAAAGGCCCAGCGAAAAGTAAAGAAGACCCAGTTTCGTATTCTTTTATGAAGTCTACTGATTGGCCAAGACTTTCGTAGAGATACCCCAGAATTAGTTGGCTCAAGTTCAACTTTTTCCCAGCATTGAGTTGATTGGCCATACAGAGATACCTTTTAGCTACCTGAAGGGACCTGGAACAGAAGACGCATCTCGAAAGCTAGAGTGCTAAGAACGCAATGTGTTCTTCATCTGACACTTCATCGTTTGTTTTGTCATGATGTTTTGTAGTGAACACAGTATAGGTGGCTTTAATCTCACCAAATTGTATGGTATCAATATCCATATAGTTAGGGTCAAAATCTTCCCCTGTTGGTCGAAGCCCTGTGATAGCAGCTATGTCAAAGAGAGTTGGGGTAATCATCCCACATGGGAGATGGAAAGTGTTGTGGGAGGCGTCCCAGAAATACATGGACGCTACTAACATGGTTAGGTTGTACTCTAAACCAATTTTTGATAATTGAATCAAATCATAAATCCCTAATTCTTTCCAAAATGAAGCTTTCTTGGCTTCAACTTTAGCCAACCAAGCGTAATATAACTCATGATCTTTTGTTAAAGGAATTGCCCTAAAGACCCTAAGAATGTTGATCATGTACTCTAACCTAATTTTTTCTGGGACTACGGAAGCTTTAGTCGAAGAACCTTCAGCGACAGTGTTGTCAGCAGGAAGTGGTTTACCCTCTTTGTCTATCTTGTTTATACTAACTAAAGGCCTGGCCTTGTAGTAAACAGGGAAGAATTTATTTTGAAGGTGATTGTCACGACCAGGTAAAGTATGAGTTTTTCCAGAAAGTAGAAAAGGGATAATTACCCGAGAGGCGTAAATAGCGCGAGTTTCTTCTAGATTTGGCTCTGGAATGTATTGCGGATTTCCCACTTGGGAAGGACGTTGAAGTTGATGGATAGGTTGAAAAGCGTCTATTATTGTCGTCGTTGGGTTCTCATCAGTGGAGGAAGCCATGAATGAATTGATTCAGAAATAGAGAGGTAATGAAAAAGGGTTTTGTTTCTGCATTTGGAGCTATTAAGAAACGATTGTGAATGGAGAAGAAAGTATTCTAAACGTTAAAACCCTTTTATTTAAAGGTTTAGTAAAAAAACCTTTCAATTATCTATTTTTTTAATTAGTGGAGTTAATGAGACACGCGTCAGCAGCTGATTTATTTATCTGACGGTCGAACAGTTGTTAGCCTTACTCCTAGTATCTAGGAGCAATAATCATGAATAGTGTTAAGACGTGGGAACGCACGTCCTGAAGAGACGTTTTTGAAAATGACAAGACGTCTTTGAAAGAAAGGTCATAAATGATTGTGACGTTATTTAGAGTCTTGGAACTCAAAAGGTTGTGAGAAAATCGAAATCTCATAATGTCAAGAAATGCCTATTTCTATTGGTTTTTTGAAACAGGTATTTATTGGGGGCAATTTGTTAGCTGCAGATTTCGAATAATGTGTATATTCTTTGAAAATATAAGTTTCGGAGGAAGAATGGCTTTGAATGGCTATTTTTTAGAATGTTATATATTATGAAGGTTCCTAAATCAAAGCTCAATTGAGATAGGTAGCCTTCGAAACCTTAAGTAGTCTTCGAAACACAAATATTGTTGAGACTTAAGGTATTTTAATACATTCTCACAAAGGACACGTTGTCGCGAATCGAATAAGGTTCGAGCGGGAAGGTTTGAAATTCGAAAAGTTCCGTTTGAATCAAGGAGGACATGTGGAGCCCCAGGAATTTGAAGTGCATGCATGTAGGAAACGTGGCATTTCGCTAGTATAGGACTGTTAGGGTCGAATTAGTATAAATAAGGGTCTTAGTGGTAGGATCCAGGGGTGTTCATTTTGTACAAATTACTCACAAATCACTCAAGTATCAAGCGTTAGAGAAAGAGTTTTCGTTGAGAAATGTACGTGTAACACCAACACCTTATCTATGTTTATCTTTCTATTATAAGATCGAAGTATTTTAATTTCCTTTGCTTTCTCGTCAAGTATTTTCATATTTGTAGTTTAATTTCTGTTACATTTCCGTCGAAGTCATTTACGATTATTGTCTAACCAATTTATGTTTCATTGCATTTTTACTTAGTTTTACTTTGTAGTTATTTATAGATCCGCATCATTACTTTATAAAAAACCAAAACCAAGAAAGTATGAACCAAATCATCATAAAAGACAGCTTTTCAACACATGTCCTAGGATCAATCTAGTCGATCCTGCAAGTAACCAAAGCATATTCATAATTTGGAGGACTAGCGGTTGTTTACCGGAAATCACCGTAAACACTGTGATGAAAATCTTTGTTAATTTTTGGCTAAAAAGGGGGAGAGAAAATATGGGGTTTTAGGACTTCTTTCCTTCCTGTGTCTGAATTTCTGGAGTTACAAAGATGTCAAATAAGATGTTTCATCATGCGTCTTGTGATCTGAGTTATGAACACAGTTGTGTCGTGTGTTCTAAGTTACATAGGTTGACTGGTGGCTGCTTTTTAAGTTTCCTCTTATGATTCTTAAGGGGTCTCTTATGCCACTTAATGGGTCGCTTATGCCCTCTGGAAGTGTTATCCATCATTAGGGAAAATTGGATACTTCCATCAGTGGCAAGAGTTGGTTTCCACATTGAGGGGGAGTGTCATTATCTTCTTCCTCATGTAATCAAATGACTTCAGGACTTTCTACTCCTTTCTTGATGATGTTGGTCCGTGGTGTGTGGGTACATGGAGCTTATTCAAAATGCTGTGAAAAGATGTCAAACATGAAGCCTTGACAATCTTCATATGAATAAGAAGAAGACTAACTCTCTGACAGGTAGATCTGCTACTAAAAGTCTCAAGTTGAGAAGGTATACTTGAGAAGTGCATAAGGACTCTAGAGCACTACTGGACATTTATTGTTGCTGAGATCAGATTGTAATATGTAAATTTGTTTTAGCCAAAATTTTCCAAAGGGGGATTGTTAATTCTCTGATTGTATGGTTAGCATTAATTTTAGTAAAACAAATTAGGCAGCAAATATACGATGATCAATATGTTTCAACATTGCATAAAATATACGATAATCAATATGTTGAACAAGATGTTTTATTTACTGCATCTGGTATAACATGTCAAACAACATGTCCTATGCAGGATCCTCCAACATCGTGACTAAGTGATAAGTTGGGCTTTCAGATTCTGTTTTGATTATTACAGATGCAGAATGTTTGAAGAATATTATGCTATCCAATATAACTATTAATCTAAGGATAAAGTATTTTATCTGTGTTCAAGAGCTTTGATTGATTTCTAAATATGGAGAATATTTTGGAAACTAATAATTGAAGACCTATTTTCTTGAAGAATATTTTGCATAATTGGAAAGCATATTTTCTTGGAGAGTATTTGTTGATTAAGGGAGTCTTATCGTGTATTGTTTGTAATTGAAGATCGTGGTAAAGAGCCGTTAATATTAGTGACTAGGGTATTTATTGTGAGACATCATTGCGGTGATTGGAAATGAGAGGAGTTTCTCTTATCTAGGAAGTTCTTGGGTAGAAGTTGCACTGAGTAGGGACTAAGTGAGAAGTTGTAAACCGGAGGTTGTTTAGCTTTGAATTGATACTGCTAATAGTGGAATTTCTTCGTGGCTTGGTAGCCTCCAGAGTAGGTGTCGTTGTACACCGAACTAGGTTAAAAATCATGTGTGTTCAATTACTTTCCAGCATTGTTTTTCATTCATGGATATTTGTCAGTTGTATGTTGTATCAGATCAGATGTCCCAACAAGTCATAGGACATCTGGAATCTGAAGACCAAAATTTCAATAACCTTGGTTGTGAGCGATATGTGATGGTATTGACGAGTAATTTAGGTTGAGTTCAATTGATTGGCAAGTTTAAGTATTTGACGGGTAGAATGAAATGCAATTCCATGATAAATTCTCTTAGACTATTGAGATTGTTTATTTGCTTTATTTACTTTTCCCGCATTTTCCTTTCGAAAACCTTAATCCAAACTTCGAAGGATTGAAACTATTGAATGCTAGTTTTTCCCTCACATTAATCCCTGTAGAGACGATAATTTCCCGGATAAATATTTCCAAAACTTTTATTCTTTGTCGCTTTACCGCTCCAACAATTTTTCTCTCCAAAATAGATGTTTGTTCCACGTCCCCCTTACTTTGTTCTCTTCTTTTTATTTAATATTATATAGAGTATCATCCCTTCTATTAAAAAAAATACTCATTCTTTCAAAGTCCTTATCTTCAGAATCCTCTAAAAACTAACTTTCAAACCCACTCTTAATAAAGCAATTTTGAAAAGTACTTATTATTACAATTAAATATAAAATCACAATGGTATTTATTTAAAGTCTAGCGTATGTGATGAATGTGCATGGTGTGAGTCTTACGTTTCAAAATTCAGTTTGATTCATAGTAATAAAGCAACATTTGATATCTAGCGAAGAAATTGACTAGTTGTTTTTCTCTGCCAATGACTTTATTTAAATCACTACAATGGAAACTGATACAAAATCTTTCAATTGTATTTTATAAATTAGTAAACTTCGATGAGTATACACATACATTAAGATTACGTAAGTTAAGTCTAAATCTTATGTCTACATAACTCTTTTCTATATAAACATGAATCTTTATATCTAAAGAATTTGAACATATCAATCAACAAGGAAAAAGCAAAAACGAAGACTTCACTTGAATCTTCTTGTCAACAAAATTGATTTGGTTTAACTTATCAGTACACCATATTAAGTGATCTTTTCTCAACTTTTTCATATTTATCACTCTTGAAATCAACTTCAACCCCACTTTAGCAAGCAACATATCATGATCCAATTGAATTTGATCCTTATTGTGTTTTTGGAACTTTCTAACTATGCAATTTCCACTTCTCAATTTGTCCTTGACCATTCTCTCCTTCTACAAAACATTTAAAACTCAATTTTGTAAGAATATGATAATGCCCAATAGAAAGTAAGTATAATTAAAACACAGGGGAAAACCTTATGTAATTGGGTTCGGATATTCCCAACAAGATCTGAAATTTCTTTGTTCTTGATCTCATTTTCTCTATAATGAGATGTTTTGTGAAACAAATTCTCATCATCTTTATCCGCATTCACAAATTCCCAAAACACTTGCATGGATTTCTGGATTATGTGTTCTAATCTTTCATTACCAATTGCATCCTCTTCACTCAATTTAACTTTTTTCTTATCTTTTGCACTATCATCTACACAACAATCATAACACTATTGTTACCCTATAAAGCATTAATAATGTGAAAAAATATATGTTAGACCATCTAATGTCATAAAAATTCACTTTTTAGATTTAACCAATAATTAGTATATTTTAGAAAATGAGTAAATTTTTATAATAATATAATAATAACGGGAGAGTGCATTGAGTAGGAGCACACACGTGAGTATGGAACAATGAGACATGTCTAACAATGTAATAAATAATTGAATAATGATAAATTTTTGTTATACCTTTTATGATTGGAACTTGGAGCAAGTTGCGAATGAGAGATCGATTATTGACATAATATTGAACCCTATTATGGTCTTGGTGAAATGGCTCATCCTCTAAAAACCGTTGAATAAGAACCTGAAAAAGTTGAAAATCACCTGCAACTATGTTATACCTATGAGGCCATTGTGAATCGTATTTTTTCATTTCTTGAATTTTCTCATGTTGCCAACATAGAATTTCCCAAGAGAGACAAATTTGACAAACATAAACAAGCTCCAAATCCCTATGTAATTCATTAACAAACTTCAACATTGGATTAAATGTGTTCTTTTGGGCTTTGCGCAACCACAAATTTTGAGAAATCATTAAAGGCTTGACAGTTGATTTTTGCATTAAAAATAATTTTGGAGGGTCTTTTATCCGAAGAAGACCTACATCGAAGGTTAAATAGGTAATTTAGTTAATCAATAACAAAAAGAAATAATAACAATAATATTTATTATTAAAGAAATAGTATTTTTTGTATAATAGCCTAATGGCTGACATTTCATCATTTAAAAATGAATAAATGAAATATCTCGAGTTCGAACTCACGCTTCTATAATTGAATGTGTATGCTCAAATAACAATGAATTTTGTAGTTAGTCTAAGAATTTATGTTCTAATCTCAATGTAATATGAACTTAATGCAATTGATTTATCATAAAAAAAAAAGAAATTAAATAATTTGATTCTTACTCACCTATTGCATGCATGGTCTGATAACTCAAGACATCAAGTTTCTTTATTTTTTGTGCATAGCATCTATAAACCTTTTGAATTTCAACAATGTGATCTTTATATTCCATCTTCTCTTCAATACTTAATGGCTGTATTTTCTCTTCAACAACTTTTGAAGAGTTATCTCTTTCTTCATCTTCAAAAATTGTTGCAAGTCCTCCTTGTCTTGCAATTTTCATTTCCAATTTGAATTGTTCCATTACCTCATCATTCTCATACTCATCATATTCATCCTCATCTTCTTCAACATATTCCATTTCATCCAACTCTTCTTCATACATTGTTTTATTATAAGTCTCTTCTCCATGGTATGAAGAATCTTCCTTATCATTTTTGCATTCAACAAAATCATGTGAAACTTCTTCTCTATCACATGAAAATTGAGTTTCCTTAAAACCTTCCATTTCCTTAAGATTTTCACATTCAAATTCTTCACTAGAATTATTAGAGCCTATAATCTCATATTTTAAAACACCCTCTCCAGCTTTTCCTTGATCAACATGGCATGCCTCTAATTTATGCTCTAATAATTCCTTTTTGACATTATTTTCTTTGATGGAAGCATTTCTTAGGAAAGAGAAGCTTGTAAAAGCCATAGTTTCTTCTTCCATATCACCAATATCTTTTTGTGACACAAACTGAACATTACTTGTTGTTGCATCATAGCTAGTATCAACCAAAATAAACCCTTTTGTTTCCTCATCTTCTTCTTGAATATCCTTTCCACTCATCCTACCATCTTGATGAAAATTGGAATCACCCTTTTCAAAAACAGAGCACTCTGTTTCTTTTTCATCTCTTTTCTTAACATCATCACAATTTATTTCCCCTTCACTTTTCTTACCATCTTCATTCAAATCATAATCTTTCTTCTCCAAAACATAGCAATTCATTTCTTCTTTTCCTTTCTCATCAATAGAATCACTCTTCTCAAAAACAGAGTACTCTGTTTCTCCTTCTATTCCTTCACTTGCTATATAAAAATCTTCATTACTTTGAAATATCATATTACCTATCTCTTCTATGAACTTATCAATCTCATAATCTTCAAAATCATTCCTCTTTCTTTCTTCAACCAAAGCAAGTGGAGCAAGTTGCTCATTTTTTCTATGAAATCTAAAGAATAAAAAAGAGAAATAATCATTCATTTTTTCATGCATTTAACAAATAACCTAAAATAAAAGAGTAAAAATTTACCAAACCTGAATATGTATGTGAGTATGGACCCAATGGAATGAAGCACATAGTTGCATAAGAAAATCCATATAGAAGCCAAAACCCAAATCAAGTTTTCATAAACAAAATCATTATGAAAACATAACTTGATTGAATCAATATGAGTTTTTAGCATAACAATTTTTTTGGTACCCATAAGTGATCAACTTCTCAATATTTGAAACTAAGTTATGAAGAAAATGAAACTAATAATTTCTTCCATCAAAGGTTCATCATCATGGTGAGATAGTGATGAGTGAACATATGCTAGAAGAATATGATATGGAATAATTTAAGTTTGGACCCGAAAAACATAGAGCATATAGTTTGTATGAGTAAATAAAAAAGCAAAGTGGTTTTCTTCTTGGAGAATAAATTCAGCATAAATGTGATTTGATTAGGTCAATGGTATCTTGGTACGAACGGTTATAAATTTATATAATAATAATGATTTCTTATAAAAGTTTAGAGTTGAATGTTCCAATGTTTGCTTGACATATTGTCTATGCTAGGACTTGCAAGAGTGAAATAGAGTTAAAGTGTGGGAATAACTACATACGACTATTTAAGTTAGAGGATTCCGGACCGGGTTTCTCAGCACTTTAAATTTATTACCTCATTCATTCATTTGACATATAATCGATCGATTAAAATTAGACGGTTTAACCGATCGTTAGTTTATTCAGTGACGATTGATATTAAATTTGATAGAGATGATTACAGTTCGATCCGCCATAACTACGATCGGGAAAAGACTAAAACTAATACTTTATTTTAAAACATATTAAAAACTACGTTAAAATTTGAATCGTTAAATTTTAATCTAACGATTAGGAACACGTCAATTAGATGGATGCGGCAAAATAGTAATGGTAGAAAATCTAGTTTCAGAATCTACAATGGTTGATAACTCAATTTTGTTAGTACTCATTTAGTAATATTTGCAAAATGGAGTGATACTAATTGTTTAGTGTTTATAATCAAAAAGTATTTAGTGAAAGATTGTTTTCTTTAAATTTTGCAAAATTACATGGGAGAATTCATTGTTCGGTTAAATCAACTTAAGAGTGTATGAGGACATTTTATTTTAGGTTGGAAGTTCGAACTTAAGACATATCTACTATAAGAATTAATAAACTTTATTTAATAATTTTGTTTAGTGTTGGACTAAAAGAATTGGATTTTTATTATATACTGATAATAACAAAGTATAAAATCATTCATAATAAAAAAGCAAGATGAGAACTTTGGCAAGTCTGCCAAGTGTCATCATTCTAGGTGCTGTGCTATTTTTAAAGTTTCCATTTAGAGTAATATTTCTATTTTTGTTTTTATTACTTATTATTAGTTTTTTATATTTTTTTATTTAATTTTCATGTGAAACACTCCAACCCCTTCATATGACTGGATACATTCCCCATTTTCCAATTTTTTCTTTTTCCACGCACAATAGCAGCCAAAATTTATGGTTGTTTCTCGATTTTTTTCACGATAAGGTTCCAATTTGAATTTAGGTTTCTCACTCAGCCGTTACTCTGTGACGCTTGAGCTTCTCCAAGATTTGTTGAAAGAGGCGAGTGAGCACAAAATCGGAGACAACAAATTTCAGGTACACTCTCTAATTTTTTCTTCCGTGATTTCGATTCGGTTTTCTTCTCCTCCGAATTATTCTTCTATTTGTGTTTCTTTTTCTTGATTCTTGTGCGATTCTGTTGCAGAGAAAGTGTTGCGTGGATGTTTAAAGGTTTGGATCGTTGAAGTTTTGATGAGTTGATGAATATATGATGTTTGATGAACCGTTGAAAGTTGTTGTGTTGGTTTTGTGAAGGAAACTGATCCTTTGTCTCCTTCTACATTTCTGAAGGGTTTGTGTCAAATGGGAAAATGGTGATGAACATTTTTGGGTTTATGATGAATTTAGGGTTTATGACATCAACTAATTTCTTCTTCTATTTGCGTTTCTTCTTTGTTGAATCTTTGTGGTTTTAGAGTATTTAAATTTGGTTGGACTGGATTTCTTAGGCTAAGGTATGAATCAGTTTTTATGCTTTGTAATTGTAAATTTTGAAAGTTTATTTTGAATTTGAATTTAGCATAACAAGGGCTCTCTATTTTCATAATTGATTTTGCGAGTTTCCAGTCATGATGGATCTCTTTCTCTGTTTCATAAGCATCCTTCTCCAACGAAGAAGACGCTGACTCTGCTCATATTTTCGAGGTTCTGTTTTTGCTTTTATTGTTTTACATTCAATTGAAATTCTTGAATCTGAAAATTCATGTGAAAAATTGGGTGCAGAAATTGAAGGAATCAGAAAGGAAACTAATGAATGAGTGTATCTACGTACATAAAATGCGAACATGTTTAATTTACACTATGTATATTATCATAACAGCACTATAGCAATGCTGGTTTGCTTGGGGGTGTTAGTGTCGCATAAATACTATGTAACATTTTGTACTGATGATCGTTAAACAATGTCGGTTTGTGCAGGTTGTCGTCATTGTCGGTGTTGCTTTGCAGGTTCTCGAAATCAATTGGATGTTATCACAACCCATTGAACTGCTGTAGCTTCTTTGTTTGCAGTTATAATATCGAGTAGCTCACAAACTGGAATTCGGCTCTGATTATGCAGCTGTCACAGGATATCAGTTCAGGTAGGGCTAATTGGAATGGATTATCTGATACAGGTCGGTATCCATTATTTCACAATCAATATACATTCAAATTTTTTCTGTGGTAGTCCTATAATGTCCTTTCGATATCTTCGTGCGTCTTTGTATTTACAGCAACATTGATAATCAATTACATGGTTTCAGGTTTGGTTTATGTGTTTTAGTATACATCTAAATTGTGATTCATGGTTATGTGTTGTAGTTTAAATCCATCCTTCCTGATAGAAGTACACAAGTAGACATATCACTTGCGGTATGAAATGATTCAACTTGCTAGAGAATATTGAAGTATAGTGTATTTACTTATCTTCATCTCAACACTTGCAAATTTGTTTATTAACACCAATCGGAAGAGCTTATTTGGACTTTAAGACATAAACATTTTGACTTTAGTTTATCTTTTTGTTAAACAAATAGATTATTTGTGGAACTCTGAACTTTAAATTTATGGAAGAAGATCCACTCTATGCAAAGTTCTTTCAAAAGCTCATTTATTATTGAAATGTTTGATTTTTAGTCTTATCAAATAGTATGACAGTATGTTGATCAAGTTAGTTAAGTGAAGATCTTTTAACGTTTTTATTCATTTGTGTATATCTCACTATATATTATTGAAAACCTTTTATTTTCCAGTATAGACCAGTTATAGACATGTGGAGCATTGGCTGCATATTTGCAGAACTTTTAACCGGAAAACCTCTTTTCCCTGGGAAGAATGTTGTCCATCAATTGGATATCATGACTGATTTTCTTGAAACACCATCTCCTGATGCCATTGCAAGGGTTTGCCGTTAAGCTTTTCTTTTTCATACCGATTTGTTTAATTTATTTTGTTACTTACTGAAAAGGGGAACTATTGCTCCACCTGAGCGGCAACATGCGTCTTTGTTGCCTAGGTATCCTAATTTTCTTGCTTTTTTTTTTAATTTCCAGTTTCCTCTTTGGCCAATACCGTTATTTAATCTTGACAAATGCCAATTTAAAAGACACCCCTTTGTTTGCTTTGAAATTGCCTAATGTCTGTAAATGCATAACGTGTGTGTTGTATTCTGATAACACAATGCAGAATACGACTGAGGTTGCAGAGGATTTATCCAAATGTTGCATCAAAGAAGTTGAGAAACCGCCTGTAGATAGGAGTAATGTTATTCTTTCGATGACCCGACTTCCTTTTCAAACTCCTCAAAATGTTCAAGGTTTGATTACTAACTTGAGTATTTACAAATTGGCATTAAACGGTCACAACACAAATACCTTCGAGTTAAAAATTTATCGTATTAAATAGGCTAATTTTACATAGATTTTAGGAATTATATTGGTACTCATCCGATGTACATTCATGGTTTAATTTCTACAGGTCTTGCTGCAAGGCCCGAAAAATTTGTTGGTTCTGCAATGCATTATAATAACTGTGGGGTGGCAGCAGAAATCGAACAACGGAGGGTGGTTAGGAATGCATCTATTTTGAATCAGTATGCGGCTTCAAGTTATCGGCGGAGAAATCCAAACTATAAAAGCGAGAGGATAGAAGATGATGCGATTGAAGGTTCTAACGGGATGCAACCAAAGCTTCAATACATAGCAAGGAAAGTTGCTGCTGCTCAAGACGAAGCAGGTAGCCACTGGTATTGATTTTTATCATGCTGCTCAAGGCAGAGCATGTAGCCAGTGGTATTGATTTTTGATAAAAAATGAAGTTTACGCGGCTTAAAATTGCGTTGTGCCATGAAGATCTTGTGATACCTGGATTTCATGTGCTACACCTAATCTTGAGTTTCTGAGCTGCAGAAAATTTAAGTGGGCATAACCTTGACTATGATCAACTTAAGATAGCTTGAGAGATTCACTTACAAAGAACAAGTTTCTGGCAAACGATTTCGTCAATCGGAGTACTGAAAGGGAGTCTCGCATGGTCTAATTATGATTTTCTTACGCTAATTTGTGAAATAATAGAAACACAAGAGACATGGTAACATATGAACTTGAAGGCAGAGCTGTTGTTCAATGCAGAATTGAAACTGTAACTTAATAGTACTTAATAGTATTGACTACCATTATAAAGATGATGTTTTTTTTAAAGATTTTAATTTGTAGCCAAAAAATCAAAATCTCTCCTTTCTATCTGAATAGCTTAATTTGGTCTTAACAAAAGAGACAAAATAAGTGTCTTTTAACTCTCAGGAGGAGATGAGTAGAGTAAAAATAAATAAAAATTTTAAATTTTTTTGAAATTTTTTTCTATAGGTAAATAAATATTTATTATTAATATTTTAATTATTATAACATTATAAATTGAATTTGAAAATTTTATCTAAATTCTTTAAAACATTTTCAAATCTTCTTCTAGAGTATATTTTTTTAACCTGTGTTGTTTTACTATAAAAACAATAAATTTCTGAAATTAAATTGACATTTATGACCGAGAATACACATATTTTGCATGTCTACCCGTATTTTGTTTACTTTTCATATTTTATCTTTTTCAAAATGTAACTCACACAATCTCTTTTCATTAAAAAAAATAGATTTACAAAAATACACAAGTAATATCATTGCATACACAAATAATAACAAACAATAATACTAATAATTCTTCTGCTTGATAATATAATACTATAGACAAAAAAAGATACACCAAAATAAAAATAGTAAATGGTTAGGACTTAATAAAATAATCAAATGTGACTTTTGATTTGGTCTTTGTTTTCTAAGCTAATTAAAGAAGGTCTTAATTTATTAATAATCAATGTGGCTTTTGATTTGGTCTTTGTTTTTTAAGCTAATTAAAGATAATCTTAGTTAAAATTGAAGTCATGGAGCGCTCTCTTTTCTTTTTTGTAGATTTAAATTTTTTTTTTGTTTTTTGGTTTTATTTTAATTTGATTTTTATTTAGTTGTGAATATTCATTAATTAAATAATAATTAATCAAAATAATTTTTTTTACCATGAGCAGTTCTTTGTTTTTTTTTTTGGTTAAGTTGAAATAAAGTAAAAATAAAATTATTTTTAGATTATTTGTTGTTCATTTAATTTTATTTTGTTAGTAAATTTTAATTATTGATTTAATAAATAAATCATAATAGCTTTGATTTGGTCTTTTGTTTTCTTTTAAAAAAATAATAATCAAATTTTTTAGATTCCTGAACGTCCCTTTTCCCTTTTCCCTTTTATCCACTTTAAATTGACGTCTCTTTCATTTTCTTATATTATTAGTGTTTTATTATTTTAGTAGTTTTTCATAAAAATTGGAATTGGTGTTTAAATTTTTAATATAATTAAAATATAAATTATAAACATGAAAAGAAATCTATTATATACATATTCTATATTATAATTTTAAAATATTATTATTTTTATTCTTCAATTACTTATCTTATATATAAATATAAAAACCTCATTTATTTCTAATTAAGGTTGGTTGTGATTGTGATTGCCCCCATCTCAAAGTTAAACTTCATTTCAAAATATCAAGAGGTATATTAAAGGAACAAAATGAATCCATTGTGATTCTAATCTTTATCATTTTATTCACAAAAATCTATAAATATATAATTTTTCTAAATTAAAATTGATTTCATATAGATTGTTTCTCAGAAATAAAGGTCAAAATGAAATCTTATTTATTTATTTATTTATTTTATATCGAGCAACTTTAAAAATATTTTTGTTTTAATTTCTAATTTGATATTATATATTTAAAGACTAAATAATTTTTTTGGTAACTTACAAAAAAAATTAACAAATTATATTCTTAAAAAATATTCTATAAACAAAATATAATTTATTATTGATAAAAAATATTTATTTTTTAAATAAGAAAGATATTTTATAAACAAAATATAGTTTATTATTGATAAATAAAATTGTGTGCATAACTAATAACAAAAGACAAATTATAATGTTAATATAACTTTATTTGTAAATTATAAATAATTATAAAATGTTTTTTTAACAGAAGAATTTTTAACACGTGCCTCGCACGGGTAGATATACTAGTAAATTATGATTCTATGTAAAACTCACTTAGACACTCAAAATCTCAAATAGATAATTTTTGTTTTATTGTTTAATGATTAAAATTTTATTTCTTTAAAATAAATAAATGAAATTGTACAATAAGATGTCTTTGAAATTAACAACTTATTTAAATTAAGTGACATATCTACTATAATTTTTTTGCCTTTACTTAACTTTCTATCAATCTTTAGATTATACAGTTAAATTAATTAATATAAAAAATTATGTGTTGTTTGCTTTTTGTTTTCGTAATTTGGACTCAGTCGGTGGTGATTTTTGATTTTTGGGAATTACTTGGTCAATGTTTTGGGTGAAACGTTGTCATTTTTCTTTATACTTCATCGAATATTCTCTGCTTGAAATTGTAACAAATATACAAATTCAGAAATGATTAGAATAGATGATAAAAAAAAAAATCTAACTAGTGCCTTCAGGACAATGGTTAAGTATTTTAAAATAATAAATTTATCTCGGTAATATGTGTATTTAATGTCTCGAAAATTGAAATATCCAATTTTCTATAAATTTTTTTTTAGAATGCTTAACTATTGTACTGAGTACACTGGTTAGCCAGACCCTAAAAAAATTTATTTTTTTAACACTACAACTGTGTGTTTAAGGTTGACTTCGAATTTATAATTTCAAATTAAATTTAAAGAGATTCCTTACCGTGCTCTTAGATTCTATTTTGTAATTTTTAATAAAAATGTTTAAATATGTTTTAGTTTTTAAAATATATGGATAATATCAATTAAAATTTAATAGATATACACCACAGTCTAAATTAATTTTACAATGTCATTTAATAAAAAAATTATAAATTTGTCAAATTATTATAAATAAAATAGTAATTTAATTAAATAAATAATTATGATTGATTTTCGGTGTAAAATTATTTTAGGATATCACTCATTTTCTCTACAGTTAATGATAGTTTTTTTTGGGTGAAAGGTTATGGTTTTTTTATTAAAAACTTCTTATTTATTTTTTACTAAAAATATTAATTTATTCAAATTAAAAAATACATCCATCATTACAAATTCATGATAGCTAAAAATTGAAAAAATACATCTATCATTACAAATTCAAGATCACTAAAAATTGGGAAAAAATGTATATGAACAATATGGGCAATTAAAAACACACAAAAGATAGGAAAATGTATGAATACAAAAGTATGAATACAAGTTAAGATTAAAAACACACAAAAGAAAAAGCAAATTTATATGGAAAACTACTTAGTTTAATAAAAAAAAATGTTGAGGGATGCTTTCTAGAAAAAAAATTGACCAAAAACCACCTCTACGATAGAAGAATCAATAGAGTGATAAAACAAATATGAATAATATGGGCAATTAATTGCGATAATTTTTATAATTTTATTAAACATTCGCTAACTTATTTTACGGACACAAAACATGAGGAATTAAAAAATATTAAGTAGTTTTTAGTGACATTTATTTGGTGTTAATATTCTCCTATCTATATCACTAAATAACAATAATCAATACAATTTATTACGATATTAAAGTTATTTACAATTATTGCTTGTAAAGAGACCGTAATAATGTGGAGATATAAAATGCAATTAAATTATTTTTATAAGTGAAATAAAATATATATTTTTTAATATAAATTTACTGATTAATCTAACAAATTGACTCACATAGAAATTGCAGATTTTTCAATTAAAAAAAAAAATTACTTCTATCGATACGAGAACATTTTTGGTGAACTGTAATTATTTTTTTGAATTTCGAAACATATCAAGTGACATTTACAATGCAGTTTAGTTTAATTTAGGGAAAGAAATTATTCTATCAAGAAATAAAACAAAACGTTTAAATTAATATAAATGATTTTTACAAAGAATTACTTATACATGTTATTGTATTAAATCTGATACTTAATTTAAGAAATGCTAATGGATTGTTTGGATGTGGTCCATTTGGTAATCTGCCGGCTTTTTTCATTTGAATTTTGGTTTACAATTCTAGCAATACTGGTCAATATTGTTCAAAGAAATACTTGTATTCGTGAGGTCATTACAAGAAACTACTCACACTGTCACACTTCCCATTTTCTCCTATAAAAAGTCCAATATATGAATCAGTTAAATCTGTTTGATTTGTACTAATGTAAAACATCTAATTCTATATGTGTGAATTTGAATATTCGATATTTTACTTAAACTTAAATGTTGTTTTGATTCTCCAAATTTTTCAATTGTTTGATTTTAGTCCCATATTTCAATTTTTTGATTTTGGTCTTGCAAGTTTTGTAGTTGTTTATTTCAATGGCTTGATTTTAGCCCCTCAAATTTGTCCTTTTTTGCATTTGATAGTTCCCTAGTGACATATAGACTAAAATTTTCTTATTTTTGTTGCTTTTTCTATTTTCTTTTTTCTTTTAAAAATTTTCTTCTCTACAATTTTATTTTAAACTTATGTGTATGGAAAATTATTCAAACAAAATAAATATTTCATTCAACTTATTATGCATAATGGCAAATTATTTAAACAAAATAAAATAGGCCACTACTATTATCCATGAATTTCGACTCCTTATATTATAATAAAATCTGGGGGCATTTGAATCTATATTCTCTATCTCGACAAAATGTTATCCATGAATTTCGACTCCTTATTTTGTAATAAAATCTAGGGGCATTTGAATCTATATTCTCTATCTCGACAAAATGGGCACAGTTGAAGGTGGAAGTTTCATGGGTGTTGCGCTTGGAAAGGGAAGACTTAGAAATATCCGTGTGTTTGTTAGAATCAGTTAAAGTCGAAGATAATGGATAAGACCAGCAAGTTGTTTTTTAGGACTCGTGGAAGTTTGATTGACGAAGGCTGCATGGTCAAGACACGTGTTGGCAGATGCTTAGTCGACCGTTAGGACAATTTTATTTTAGAAATCTATATAAGCAGTGTTGTTTATAGGTTTTAGGGTCTGCATTTTTACGTTACTAAAGAATACTCTAAATCTCTGTGCAAAAAGTGAGAAACGATTGTTACTTTTTAGAAATGTACGTATGCGTACCATTTTAATTATTATGCAATAGATTCCTTCTATTTTTACAAATTCTTATCTCGTTTTGATACTTTCGTTTCCTGCCATTTTCCTTTTATGCCTTTACTTCCTGTCATTCCTTAAATTTCGTGCGTTGTCTTCTTTGATAGTTTGTCTTTTACGCATTAAACACAAGTCAAACAACAATAGAAACACAATATAGCACAACGAAGTTATGGGATTTACTAGTTGATCATACAAAGTAAACTTTAATAAGAAACTAGCGGTTGTTTAGCAAAATTCTGGGTAAACAAATTGGCACGCTCGGTGGGACTCTTTTGTGTTAATATTCATTCTTACTAAAAAGCGTTGTTTTGAACCTTGTTTCGTTATGATAAAACAATGCTATGATTATGAATGAGATTAAGAAGTGGTAGACAATTAAATGAAATGTCTAACAACAATACAAACGCTTCTGATCCCCCTAGAAATAATGTGGATATTGTCCAAACCGGTACAGTTCCACAAAATTCAACGGTTCTGTCTCTAGTCAGGACATCAACCGTTTCTGGTTCGACGACAGCCATTGCATCATCACCAATAAACCCACCACGGTCTCCTATGTATCTCGCAAGACCGTTATTCCCAGGAGGAACTATTCCACCCCTTGGATTTTACCCTTATGGTATGCCTACATCGATGATGGTAGGTTTACAAACTAATCCGTCGACTTATTATGATAATATGATGGCTACCGGTACTTCCTCGAATCCAGGAAATCGACCAACAGGGATAGGATACCTTCCCCAGTCATTGCCTTCATTAAATACAACGTCTATGTTGTCTATTAGGCAACAGATGGACGAGAGTAATCATGATATGATAAATGCTTTAACATAACAAATTGGGACCATCTTTACTCTCATGATAAACAATACTAACCAAAGGTGTGAAATGTTGGCTGGTCAAATGGCTAGAATAGCAGGTTTTTGGCATTCCACAGATTCCACCTAGACCTACTCCGCAAGCGTCGAATATAAGGCTTGTCGAAACACCAGGAAATGGGGTTAGGCTAGAAAACCAACAATAGGTCCCAGATAGAGATGAAGAGGAGCGCATCGACCAGAATATTCCAAGAATGGTGCAGCGTCACCAAGACGCAGACCAAGTTCTTAGAAATGTCCAACAGAATGAATACGCGGGCCATAATAATATTTCGAATGTAGTTGAACAAATTTTGGCCCAAAATGGTCTTAATATAGGACTCCATAGGCCTAATTTCATGTCCCCATTGTAGGAGAATGTTAGGCAAATTGAATTACCTAGGGGTTGGAAAGTCCCAAAATTTACTAAGTTTGTTGGCGAAACTAGTGAGTTGACAATTGAGCATGTTGCTAGGTTTCAGATTGAGGCAGGTGATCTATCTAATAACGAAAACTTGAAGATGAAATATTAGAAAGATTATTCCATGATCAATTTTATATGGGTCAGTCGAAGATTAGCCTTAAGGAATTAGCAGGTGTGAGGCGAAAGGTCGTTGAGTCTATCAACGATTATTTAAATCGTTTTAAGTTATTAAAAGCAAGATACTTTACACAAGTCCATGAACAGGAATTAGTCGAAAAGGCTGCTGGGGTTTAGATTATTCCATTAGGAAGAAACTAGATACCCAATATCTTAGGGACATGTCACAATTGGCAGACAGGGTTCGCCAAGTCGAACGTCTAAAAGTTGAGAAGGCCAGGGAGAACAAGTAACATAGAAAAGAAAAAGTCGCATATATTGCCGCTGATGAGATTGATTTTGATATCAAAAGTATTTATGATGAAAATGAGGTCAATGAAACGAAGTTAAAGTCATGGCCTCCTTATGTCTGTAAATTGTTCAAACCTTCAAATGGGTAGAATCCCATTGAGAGCAATAAGAATGAGAAGTTCGTCAATAAAACATATACGTTCGACATAACTAAATGTGATGAGATATTCGACCTGTTAGTAGCTGACGAACAGATTATAGTTCCCCCAGGGCTAAAAAATCCTCCTTTAGAACATAAAATGAAAAGAAGGTTTTGTAAATTTCATAATTTTTTGGGTCATAAAACATCTCAATGTGTGCTTTTCAAGGATTTGGTGCAGAAAGCGCTGAAAGAAGCAGGCTATAATTTGGAGAGAAACCAAAATCCTCCATGCAGGTTGATGTTGATCCATTGCTGGTTGGAGAAGCTAACTATGTTGAGCCTTTAGATGTGATGATGGTCGAAGCTATTGTTGGTTTCGACGGAGGAGAAGACGATGCTGTTGATAGCAAGGTGTTGAGTTCAGTGTACCCTAGGCTTGGCGAAGGATTGCTGAAATTCCTAGAAAGATGCCACAAAAACAATTCTCAAATGGGTCTTTTCCCAAGATGTGATGCCGTCTATGATGCAGATGCTGCTAAAAAAATTAGGTTTAATCCTCGCTGGAGTCAGGGTTGACGATTCATGATCGAGGGAGAAAATAGTGGTCGTCGGAATGAAGGTTACAGAAATAAATTTGAAAGGTCTCGACCAAATACTTTTCGTCCCCTATATGATGTGCCCTAAGAGAAGTGGGTAAAACCTGTTAACTTCCAAGGCGGAAAACGCCCAGAGTGGAAAGTGAAAACTTTTGGGGCAAGTGCTGAAAACTTCAAGGATAGTGGTAAGCCGAAAGGGTACGATTATGTATCCCTAAATTATAAATGGAAAAATCCTATGACAAGGACACAATGGAGGCATTATCAGAGAAATCATAAGGCAAAGAAAGAGGGTTCGACCTCAATTCAGAGGATTTTTGACAATTCCCATAAAAAGCCTTATTATAGGAGGTTAACTGAAGAGCAGAAGAGGGTGGCGAATGAGCGTCTAGCAACAGGGGCTGTTTTAGGGAATCATAAAGGTATTGGTGAAATCACCCTAGAGAGTACCAATAATTCTGAGAAGGAACCTGAATATACTCCTGGGTCGGACGAAGAGTTGGTGGATGATAATTTCGACGTGGATTCTGATAAATTATTGATCGACTGTGGCATTGTTTCTGTTTTGCCTGCAGAGTATGATAGGATGTCAGAGGTGACAGAGAATGATGAGGATTTTGTTCAAGATGAAGCTGCTGACGAAAAACCAGTATGCTATTATGTAATGGGAAATGGTGTGATTGAGGAGAAAAGGGCTAACTTTGAGAAACTAAACCCTGAAATGATGTATCATTTAAAGCCACTGTTTATAAGGGCTAAGGTCGACAATGTAGCAGTGAATAGAGTGTTTATTGATGGTGGGGCTGCTGTAAGTTTGATGCCTTATTCCTTGCTTCAAAAATTGGGCAATTCCGACAGAGACTTGAGACCCCATAATATGGTTCTTTCTAATTATGAAGAAACCAGTTTCATACTTGGTGCGATACAAGTAGATTTGGCCGTTGGTTCTACCACTAGGCCAACAATTTTTATGGTGATTTCATCCAAAGCAAATTTCAATCTTTTGCTGGGTCGAGAGTGGATACACGGTGTTGGTGTCATTCCATCTACTCTTCACCAGAGGGTTGTCATTTGGCGACAGGATGGCATTGTGGCGTATATCGAAGCCGACCAAAGTTACTACAAAGCTGACTTAAACAAAGTTGGACGGAAGCATTTCGACCAACATCTGACTAATGTGGCGCCTTGTTATAAGGCAGAAGAGGTGTACTCATCAGATGAAAGTATCTCTAAATACTTGAATCTGGACCCAGACTATGGTTTCATATGGGATAAGGGTGCGAGGCAAACAATACGTCCTCTGCGCTTGTGGATGAGGGTGTGGTTGTCGACACTGAAACTGGAATAGTCCCTGAAAGCCCTGTATTATTTTCAGGCAAAGCCTGGGAATTATCTGCAGGTCTCGATCCATTTGGACCCGTTGCATCTCGTGTTCCTTGAGTAGAAGTCGAATTTGCCGCTCCTGATCCTGAACCTTGTGGGGGATCTCGATCACCCTCTGCACTGGCCGTAACGACCATTTTCCTGTTGTACCTTCGTTTGGGAATCGGTTGTGCACTGTTCTTTAATTTACCGTTCCTAAGGTTCATACAAGATCTTGATATTTCTAGACAAAAATAAAGCAATTGATTAAAACAATCTGCTTGACACTGTCCCACTGGGCGTGCCAATTTGTTTACGGTGATTTCCGGTAAACAACCGCTAGTCTTCCAAACTATAATAAATATGATTTGGTTACTCGCAGGATCGACTAGATTGATCCTAGGACACATAGTCAAGAAGATTGTCATCAACGTTCATTCGAACCATATTCATTATTTGTCTTCTTCAATAAGCGTTGTTCGATTAAAGAACAAATAGTCTTGACAATCACTTTG
The DNA here is from genome assembly GCF_029867415.1 of Vicia villosa. Lineage (NCBI taxonomy): Eukaryota > Viridiplantae > Streptophyta > Magnoliopsida > Fabales > Fabaceae > Vicia > Vicia villosa. Next base: position 33,169,334 of record NC_081186.1, read on the forward strand.
TTATATATAAATGTGACTTCAGCGAAAAGATAAGTAACATAACATAGAAAATTAAAAGGACTATTGAAACGTAAAGAATCTTAAACTGCAGAAATGTTAAAGACTTTGAAAGTAAATAACATGAAAGTAACTCGAAAGTAAATGACATTAAAGTAAAGATACAGAAATGTAAATGGCAAGAAGTAAACGAAATGCAGTAATTCTGGAAGATATTTAAAAACAAAAGATAATACACATGTATTAAAATGATGGTGTCATACGTACATTTTCTCAGCGAACTCTTTCTCTTAACGCTTGATACTTGAGTAAATATGTGAGTGATTTGTACAAAATGAACACACAGAATCCTAACATTAAGACTCCTATTTATACTAGTTTCGACCTTAACGGTCCTATACTAATCTGCTGCCACGTTTCTCATAAGAACTTCTAGCGATGCCATCTGTTACTTGGACAGTTACGAAACCGTCTTCGAATTTCAAATCTTCCCGCCTGAGTCTGTCTTCGACGCGTGGCAGTGTATTAAACAAACACTACGAAAAAAAACACGCTAAGTAGTAATACTTGAATATATTTATAAATTTGTCTAAGTCCCCGAAGACACATACTTTTCACTAGCTTTCAGTATTCATTATCTTCATAGCGAACTTAGAAATCTTTACTCTCGAAGCATGACCATCAGTAGCCATTCTTTTATTTTTAAGGGATGGCCATCAGTAACCATCTTTCCTTCGATTTTCTACTTCTTCGAAGGATAAATACTACAAAACGAAATCTTCAGCTAACAAATTGCCCCCAATAAATGCCTGTTTCGAGAGTCAACAGAAATAGGCGTTTCTTGTCATTATAAGATTTCGTTCTTTATTGATCTTTGAGAGTTCCAAGACTGCTGACTAACGTCATAATCATTGATGACCCTGTTTCCGAAACGTCTTGTCATTTTCAAAGATGTCTTCTCATAACTTACATTCCCACGTTTTAACCTTACTTCTTGATCATTACTCCTACATACTAGGAGTGAAGCTAACTTTATTCGACCGTCGTTGGATTAAATCACCAGCCGCCACGTGTTCCTTGGATTTTACCCAAAAGATTTAAAAAGGGTTTCCGTTAAACCTTTAAATACTTGGTCTTGCACTTCTACACAACCTTTCATTCCTATTTCTTCATCTTCTTCAAAAAACCAAACATCTTCAATCTCTTCAAAATCTCGCTCTCTTAATCAGAAATTTCTCTATGGCTTCATCTTCAAATGTTCTTCAACCTGCTCTGAAGCTCCAATCAACAACACGGTCTGGGGAACAAGAGCACGTTCAAAACCCTAACACCGAAGAAATACGCGCTATTTACGCTTCCCAGGTAATCATTCCCTTTGAACTTTCTGGAAAATCTCTCGCTTTTATGGGTCCATTACCAGGTGAAAATATCCCATCTCTGAATAAATTATTCCCTGCTTATTACAAGACTAGACCATTAGTTAGCAAAATTAGGATAGATGAAGATGGCTGTTCTCCCTCAGGAAAATCCGCTAACATGGAAGAAACTCCAACTGTAACTCCTTTAGCTTTAGCAAAAATTAGGTTAAACTATATGACCAACTCTGTAAAAGTGTTTAGGTCAATTCCTTTGGCCAAAGATCCTGATTTGTACTATGCCTGGTTAGAAAAAGTAGAGAAACAGAAAGAATCCTTCTGGAAATCGTTAGGAATATACGATTTGATTCAACTGTCAAAGACAGGTTTAGAATACAACCAACCCATGTTAGTAGCAGCGGTTCACTTTTGGGATGCTTCTCACAACACTTTCCATCTCCCCTGTGGAATGGTTACCCCTACTCTTTTTGATGTGGCTGCGATTACAGGACTTCGACCAACTGGCGAAACCTTTGATCCTAACGAAATGGATAATGATACTATTGGTTTTAATGACTCACAAGTCACTTATACTGCATTCATCCAGAATCATCATATTACCACCGAAACGGCAGTATCCGATGAAGAACATATTGCTTTTCTAGCGCTATGGCTTTCACGATGTGCTTTCTGCTCAAGATCTATTCAAGTTGCAAAGAGATACCTTTGCATGGCTAATCAGTTGCATGCTGGAAAAAAGCTCAACCTCAGCCAACTGCTTTTAGGGTCTCTTTATGAAAACCTCAGCGAAGCTGCAACCCTCACCAAGAATTTCAAATCCGGTAGTTTACTTTATGCTGGCCCTTTCTGGCTATTACAACTGTGGCTTAATGCTACATTCGAAACTCATCTTCCCTTTCGAGGAAACGTCAATGAGGAGGATAGCAAAATCAAGAATCGAACTATAGAAGGGACCAGGTTAGCTTACCTAACTCCAAAAGAAGAAATTGGAAAGCTTCGTGAACACTTCTTGGCGTATTCAATGATGTTTGCCCGGCGTAACCAGTTCGATCCTTCTATGGCCCCCTTTGTACACAGAACAATAGGTCCTGAATGGTTTACTCGAAAATTTCCATCAACATCTCAGGATCAACAAACTGAGTCTATGGAAATTTGGGAAGCCTTTCTGACTCCAAGGTTATTTTCCCATCGCCTTCGACCATCAAAAGGTCAATGTATTCTCATGTGCTACCAACCAAATTTGGTCTCGAGACAGTTTGGGTTGGTTCAAATAAAACCTAAGTGTTTATATGAGAAAAGAAACCATATGTGTTTCCATACCTTGTACTTGACTGAAGAAGAATGTAAAACAAAAATCAACAAATACGTTGGCACCACCAATCTTCCTCCTGTCTCTTTCGAACCTGCTTTTTATTCTACACCAGACTTTCATCAATGGTGGACGGATTATTATAGCTCCCAAATCTTTGATGCTGATAGCCTTGCTCAAGAACTAACTGCAGCTTTTACTGATGTGCAGGAGAATTTTCAAAAAGGTACTTCAACTCATATTAAAGAAATCCAAGCTTTTCAAAAATTCTTTGAAACTATCTACAGGCCTGATGATTTTAGTCGGACCGTTCGTGAGGCTGCAGTCATTTTGCGCGAAAAGTTTTCCGCCAAACTGGATAAGTTGAAGTTGCCCTCGTATGTTTGACCAGAACTACGTTATGAAGTGGCTTTCAAACTTAATCCTCCAAAATTCCCTCCACTACCAAGTGCTGATTTTGGTGTGGCTCTAAGTCCTCCTTTCCCAGACTGGTTCGTGTGTGGGAATGCTCTCAAAATTCTTCGAGAGAGTACCAAAAAACGCGCTGAACGAGTGGTTCCGACTAAGCATACCTTGGATACTTTCAAAGGACATCTTCATATAGATCTTAAACATGTTCGTGTCCTGACCCCAATACCTGAAGGTGTGGCTCTCTACTCGAGCAACTCCAGGCCAACATTCTTCGAAAACAAAATGTCGAAAAAGAGCTATCTGAGACAATGGCCTCTCATGACTCTTCATGGAACTCTGCTGTGGACGCAACGAAACAAGGTGAGGCCCTCAAGCTTAAACATTCAGAAAATCAGAAGGCCTTTGATGATTATGAGAAGAACATCAACTCCTGGAAACAAGAGATAAAGGCACTCGAGGACAAGATAAAAGAAGCTGAACGTTGTCAGGCAGCCATACAAAAATCTAACCAACAAGATTTGCTCGAAGTGGTGCAGTCGGGAATTAGACATTTCGAGACTGCACAGAAATTAGTGCCAGAAATCGAAAGATTGAAGAAACAACGGGCACTAATTGAGCTTCGTATGTCTTCGTGGGAGACTCAATACTTGAAGATCAAAACGGATCTCCCTAAGGATTTTAACTAGATGTTTTCAGTCCTGTTACTTGTTGCACCTTTGTTTTGTAATCGAAACTACTGTAGACTCATAATATTTGTATGCTTGACTCCCATTTATATCTATAATGTTTGCCAGCATTACTTTTAGCGAATCTAAACATTTCTGCCAAAATATATCTTTAGATTCTCTACAGTGCTTTTTATTTAATGCAACGTGTAGAACCTGAACATCTTTCGCAGCATCCTTGCCTCTAGACTTGACGTTTCCCCTTCTCTAGCCATAATCATTATTAAACAGTGACGTCACTTTCTCCAAAACGTCGGTTTAAGACGTGCGTGCATCAGTTTCATGATTACTTCTCAACTTCCAAGGGCGGGAAACGGCGGAAGCCATAACTTCTTTCTTTGGAAAACCAACCGCAGTCCAATCACTCATTAACAATTAAAAACCACCCTTCAGTATTCCCAGTCTATATAAAGGGTCAAATATGTTAGAACAAGATTTGTTCTTATCAATTATCTTAGTTTTGATGATAACAATAATATGAATTTTGCTTAAGATAATATGGTACTCTAATCCAATGCAATTTCCCTTTCAGGAAATATATAAAGAGTACGCATAATTCAGCGCTCAGAAGATGTGTCTCAAATGGTTCAGCATGCAACATCAGAACATGGTCTGGCAAGACATCAGAAGATGGTCGAAGCAGAATCAGAACATGGGTCTATGGAAGCATCAGAAGAACATGAGATCAGAAGCACTGAAGATCAGAAGATGGTATCACGCTCAGAAGCACTTCAAGGTCAGAAGATCAGAAGATGCTTTGCACCAAGCTGTTTGACTCTGATGATATTCAAACGTCGTATTCACAAACATCAGATCAGAAGGAAGTACACGTGGCAGACTACGCTGACTGACAAAAGGAACGTTAAAGCTACTAAAGGCTACGTCAGTAGACACAGCGTGAACAAGGCTCGAGGTAGTTGACAAAAGCGTATAACATTAAATGCAAAGCTGTACGGAACACGCAAAGCATTAAATGCATTCAACGGTCATCTTCTCAACGCCTATAAATATGAAGTTCTGATGAGAAGCAAGGTTAACGATTTCGCACCAATACAATTCAAATTAACTTGCTGAAACTCTGTTCAAATCTAAACTCAGAATCTTCATCTTCATCAAAGCTCACTACATTGCTGTTGTAATATCTTAGTGAGATTAAGCTTAAATTGTAAGAGAAATATCACAGTTGTGATTATCGCTTTTAAGAAGCATTTGTAAACTCTTGAATAGATTACATTAAGTTGTAAGGAACTAGAGTGATCAGTTGATCAGTATACTCTAGGAAGTCTTAGCAGTTGGCTGAGCAGGAAGTCTTGGCAGTTGGCTGAGCAGGAAGTCTTGGCAGTTGGCTGAGCAGAAAGTCTTAGGAGTGAACTAAGCCTAGAGTGATCGTGTTGATCAGTAGACTCTAGAAAAAGTCTTAGGAGTGAACTAAGCAGTTGTTCCTGGAGTGATCAGGTTGTGATCAGAAGACTCTGGAAGACTTAGTTGCGGCTAAGTGGAAAACCATTGTAATCCGTGCGATTAGTGGATTAAATCCTCAGTTGAGGTAAATCATCTCTGCGGGGGTGGACTGGAGTAGCTTCGTTAACAGCGAACCAGGATAAAAATATTTGTGCATTTATTTTTATCGTCCAAGATTTAAAGTCACACTTATTCAATCCCCCCCTTTCTAAGTGTTTTTCTATCCTTCAATTGGCATCAGAGCGCCGGTTCTAAGGTGCAAGCACTTAACCGTGTTTAGAAAAGATTCAGGAAGAGAAAAACGCTTCATTTAAAAGATGGTTGATGAAAGTGAAAGGACTATACCTACACCTGCATCTACATCTGGCTCTGCTGAGCAATACAACGGTAACAATGGTTATACTAGACCGCCGGTATTTGATGGTGAAAACTTTGAATACTGGAAAGATAAACTGGAAAGTTACTTTCTGGGTCTAGATGGTGATCTATGGGATCTTCTGATGGATGGTTACAAACATCCTGTAAATGCCAGAGGCGTAAAGCTGTCAAGGCAAGAAATGAATGATGATCAAAAGAAGCTTTTCAGGAATCATCATAAATGTAGAACTGTTTTGCTGAATGCTATCTCTCATGCTGAGTATGAGAAGATATCTAACAGGGAAACGGCCTATGACATATATGAGTCCTTGAAAATGACTCATGAAGGAAATGCTCAAGTCAAGGAGACAAAAGCTCTTGCCTTAATCCAGAAGTATGAAGCCTTCAAGATGGAGGATGATGAAGACATTGAAAAGATGTTTTCGAGATTTCAAACTCTTACTGCTGGATTGAGAGTTCTTGACAAAGGATACACCAAGGCTGATCATGTGAAGAAGATCATCAGAAGCTTACCCAGAAGATGGGGTCCTATGGTGACTGCATTCAAGATTGCAAAGAATCTGAATGAAGTTTCTCTGGAAGAGCTTATCAGCGCCTTGAGAAGTCATGAAATAGAGC